>NC_056751.1:543155358-543397858 GCF_019279795.1 Protopterus annectens
AACTGTGGAGGTTGATTTGCTTCCAGTTTTATTTGGCATGTTGACTAAGATTGACAGATACCGATTCAAAGTATTTGATTTTGTGTCATGTATTTCAATTAGAGCCTTTATTTCCTAATGCTAGATTGCTGTTTAATTTCTGGTCATATAGGAGTTACATTACATTTACATTATCAGGCCAAGTCATCATGGAAATAGGCATTCCCTGTGGTAGAACTCAAATATATACAGCCTCAATAATAAAATTAAATAAAAAATAACTTATTGCACACAAAAATAAATCTAGGTAAAAGATTCCAGAAATGCTTTTGCTAGACTAAACATGGAACTGTGGACTCTGATCAAATCAAACAAAGCTGGATTTATTTAATATTTATTTATTTAATGTATTCTTTGTTGACCAGGTCACTCTCAAAAGGCTAGTGCTCTCTTTGTAGGGCAAACCTGAGATGGTATTTATAGTACTAGGAGAAATTTGACCAGGACATCAGGGAATTTCACCTACTCGTCATTGTTGTGAGTGGGATCCATTTTGCAGGAAAGCATCCTGTTTCTGTTTCAGGCACAGAGGCAGCCTGGAGAAATGGAGATGCAGATGGAGAGAGAAGAAGATAATGGAGTGGTGAGAGAAATGGAGGAGAAAGCAAATATTGATACCAAAAAATGTGTGCAGGATTCTGAGGAGATGTTTCAGTGAAATCTGTTTGATGGAAAGTCAACAAATGATGAACGATAATTAAAACCCTCCGGTCTGGAGGGTTGTGGGATGATTTACTGAAAGAAATGATGCTGCAATGTGAGATAGAAACTGAAGGAGATATTTCCCAGGTGGACATTATGGAGAAAATACAAAGGAGGATGCAGAGACAATCCTGAAGAACGGTGGTGAGGTAGAAAAGAAAACACATGCAGAGAAAGTAAAAGAAGGCAAAAGTGGAGTACCAGGAAACAAGGCAGAAAAGCAATAGAATAAATAGAACAAACCTGTCTTTTTTGGAGAAGACAGCAATTATCATTCAGAAAAAAGGCTTATTTAATAAATTTAGTACTGGTGGGAAAATAGCACACTTAAATGTATTTATTTTGCTATCAGTATTTGAAAAGGAATTATTGCAGATATTTTCATTTATATGGGCTCTAGATTAAACCCAGTAAAAAGAAGAGTTTTGTATGCAAATAAAGAAGACAAAGATTTAGGGTTAATTAACCCAGTGGAATATGCTGCTTCATTAAATTTGTTCAATGTGTTAAAATGGATAAATGAAGAAGAGAGATATTAGTAAAATGATATATAAATATAAGTATGATAAACTTTGGGGTATGGTAAAAAGAGTAAAAGAGAAAACAATACATAAATGAAGAAATAAAATATTACCAAGAAAAAAATATTTTTGTGGAAGATAAAAACTGATGATATAGAGAAAGGTAGAAAAGTATAGCTGAAGAATGTAATAATAAAACATTACTATGTAAAACCATGGCAAAATCTATCACATGAAAAAATGGAGTTGAAAATAAGCAAATGGTGTAATCAGAAAGTAGAATGTCAAGATTTTTTATGGAGACTGGTAATAGATAAATTGCCAGTAAAAGGAAATATGGCATATGAAAAGAAAAGTAATAGACTATGTTTACATTGTCAAGAAGAAGAAGTAACTATGGAATATGTGTTTTTGAAATGTAAATGAACAAAAAAGTTATGGGAAAACTATTTAAAGATTTATTTTCAAAACTACAAAGTAAGCAGATAAAATAAACATGTATATGATTAAATACAGATATTATAAGAATAGAAGTAAATAATATGTTAAAAATAGACAAAATATTATTTTATTGTATATGGGTTATATGGAATGAAAGAATAAATGAAAGTCTGTTTAATAGTAAATGGATTTTAGCAACAATACTAAATAAAATCAGATGGTTGGTATGGAAAATGGATTGGGGTCAAAGGAGGATGAAAATTTAATATGACTGTAAAAGAAATTAAGAAAATATGTAAACAGATTTGCATAGCTTTATACTGGACATTTGTAAATATTGGTACATATGTAAATATTTTGTAGAAAAGAGCTCTTTTTGTATACAAATAAAGGACCCCTATTCTTTTTGATAGGGAACAAGAAGGAAGTTTAGGGTTATTGAGCAGGGAAGGAGTTTTAGAGTTAGAGTTGTGAGACAGATAGAGATCCTTTGCAAAACAACAGTTTCACTCATATAGTCAGTTATTGAGGTAGTGATAAGAGCGAGTCCAGGTGCTTTATACAAGCTTTCTTTCTGTTTGTAACCACTGCTTGGGTTGGAAGTGAGATGTTGCCTTCCTTTAAGGGGCAGCCATTTCACTTCTATGTTCAATGGGATTAACAAATCGAGAGCATTTATTTATTTATTTTGTTTGTTGACCATGAAGTTTTAGTAGGGCAATGGTCATTTTCAGGAGTGACTTGGGGAAAAGTAGTCTAAGAAAAACATAAAAATTAATTTAAATAAGCAACATAGAACAAACATCATAATTATAAACATACAAAGTAAAGGGGATTAAAAGTAGCCTGGTATGAAGAGAATGGAAGGAATACAGCAATTATTTATTCTTCTCACTGAATGTATGTAGAGACTTCTGCAGAGCTAATACAGTAAAACAGACAATACAATTAACTGCCTCACAACCACATGATAATGTTTTAAAAGTAGATAATCAAAATTGCCATGTTTATAAACTTATATTATATATAATAAATTTCAAAATTGTTTACTTAAACTGCAATCTACTTTTGATGCTGATCATTTCATTTAACTGTGGAGGTTGATTTGCTTCCAGTTTTATTTGGCATGTTGACTAAGATTGACAGATACCGATTCAAAGTATTTGATTTTGTGTCATGTATTTCAATTAGAGCCTTTATTTCCTAATGCTAGATTGCTGTTTAATTTCTGGTCATATAGGAGTTACATTACATTTACATTATCAGGCCAAGTCATCATGGAAATAGGCATTCCCTGTGGTAGAACTCAAATATATACAGCCTCAATAATAAAATTAAATAAAAATAACTTATTGCACACAAAAATAAATCTAGGTAAAAGATTCCAGAAATGCTTTTGCTAGACTAAACATGGAACTGTGGACTCTGATCAAATCAAACAAAGCTGGATTTATTTAATATTTATTTATTTAATGTATTCTTTGTTGACCAGGTCACTCTCAAAAGGCTAGTGCTCTCTTTGTAGGGCAAACCTGAGATGGTATTTATAGTACTAGGAGAAATTTGACCAGGACATCAGGGAATTTCACCTACTCGTCATTGTTGTGAGTGGGATCCATTTTGCAGGAAAGCATCCTGTTTCTGTTTCAGGCACAGAGGCAGCCTGGAGAAATGGAGATGCAGATGGAGAGAGAAGAAGATGATGGAGTGGTGAGAGAAATGGAGGAGAAAGCAAATATTGATACCAAAAAATGTGTGCAGGATTCTGAGGAGATGTTTCAGTGAAATCTGTTTGATGGAAAGTCAACAAATGATGAACGCATAATTAAAACCCTCCGGTCTGGAGGGTTGTGGGATGATTTACTGAAAGAAATGATGCTGCAATGTGAGATAGAAACTGAAGGAGATATTTCCCAGGTGGACATTATGGAGAAAATACAAAAGGAGGATGCAGAGACAATCCTGAAGAACGGTGGTGAGGTAGAAAAGAAAACACATGCAGAGAAAGTAAAAGAAGGCAAAAGTGGAGTACCAGGAAACAAGGCAGAAAAGCAATAGAATAAATAGAACAAACCTGTCTTTTTTGGAGAAGACAGCAATTATCATTCAGAAAAAAGGCTTATTTAATAAATTTAGTACTGGTGGGAAAATAGCACACTTAAATGTATTTATTTTGCTATCAGTATTTGAAAAGGAATTATTGCAGATATTTTTTCATTTATATGGGCTCTAGATTAAACCCAGTAAAAAAGAAGAGTTTTGTATGCAAATAAAGAAGACAAAGATTTAGGGTTAATTAACCCAGTGGAATATGCTGCTTCATTAAATTTGTTCAATGTGTTAAAATGGATAAATGAAGAAGAGAGATATTAGTAAAATGATATATAAATATAAGTATGATAAACTTTGGGGTATGGTAAAAAGAGTAAAAGAGAAAACAATACATAAATGAAGAAATAAAATATTACCAAGAAAAAATATTTTTGTGGAAGATAAAAACTGATGATATAGAGAAAGGTAGAAAAGTATAGCTGAAGAATGTAATAATAAAACATTACTATGTAAAACCATGGCAAAATCTATCACATGAAAAAATGGAGTTGAAAATAAGCAAATGGTGTAATCAGAAAGTAGAATGTCAAGATTTTTTATGGAGACTGGTAATAGATAAATTGCCAGTAAAAGGAAATATGGCATATGAAAAGAAAAGTAATAGACTATGTTTACATTGTCAAGAAGAAGAAGTAACTATGGAATATGTGTTTTTGAAATGTAAATGAACAAAAAAGTTATGGGAAAACTATTTAAAGATTTATTTTCAAAACTACAAAGTAAGCAGATAAAATAAACATGTATATGATTAAATACAGATATTATAAGAATAGAAGTAAATAATATGTTAAAAATAGACAAAATATTATTTTATTGTATATGGGTTATATGGAATGAAAGAATAAATGAAAGTCTGTTTAATAGTAAATGGATTTTAGCAACAATACTAAATAAAATCAGATGGTTGGTATGGAAAATGGATTGGGGTCAAAGGAGGATGAAAATTTAATATGACTGTAAAAGAAATTAAGAAAATATGTAAACAGATTTGCATAGCTTTATACTGGACATTTGTAAATATTGGTACATATGTAAATATTTTGTAGAAAAGAGCTCTTTTTGTATACAAATAAAGGACCCCTATTCTTTTTGATAGGTATCACAAGATCTTTTATATCCTCCTGAGTTACCATCAACTCAAGCAGATGGAACCTCAGTTGAACATCTCATATTGAGAACAACACACTCAAGAGTGCAGCACCTTCCTTATGCTGCACTACAGTGTCAACAATCAATCTACCTGCTGTGGGAATAGAACCCACAGACTTTTCCATGTGTGCTACCTTGCTGCACCACTGACACTAAACTGTCAGATATGAGGAAAAATAATCACCCAGGTGAAGGATAGACACAAAGCCTTCTTTAATTATGTTGAAAATGACAAAAACAATGCCCAGGACTGTGCAGAGCTAGTAGCAAATGATACCATGTGCTCAGACCCAAAGGACCTAGCCAGTCTACAAGACTTATTAGTGAACAAATTTAGCTCAAATGTCACCTCCCCTCCCCCTGCAATATTCTCAGATCAGATACAAACACATACATCCCCCCACTCAAATCACCTTTGGACAAGTTCTCAAAGTGTGATCTAAAGCCAAGAATACTACATCTTTGGGGCCAGATAGTATATCAGGCTGCCTACTGCTCAGTCTGATACATGACTTTTCTGATCCCCTACAGAAAATATTCAATATCAGCCTCAAAACAGGTTTCATGCTAGATGAACGGGAAGCAGCAACATTATTCCACTGCATAAAAGTGGGGCTTCAATAGACTCAAGCAATTATTGACCCATAAGCCTGATCAGTCAGATTATATGTAAGGTTATGGAAAGGATAATTATGGAATTAATATAGAAGGATAATCCTACAGACTCAATCCTGCCTAAGTCCAGATTTGTCAAAGGTAGTTCATGCATACTTAACCTTGTTAACTTCTTTGAAAAAAAATCAGAGAAGCAATAGATTAGGGAATAATAGCGCACATTACACATCTGGACCTCTCAAAGGCATCTAACAGAATATCATACTCAGGTATCATAGATAGCTCTCCCTAAATGTCTGTCCTTGTGTAATCATTGGATAGCAAACTGGTACACAAATAGAAACTAGGAGATTAGAGTAGGCAGCTATAACTCCTATAAAAGACCTGTCATTAATGGTGCATCCTAGGGTTCAATCCTTGGATCACTCCTCTTTAGTATTTACTTCTCAGAGGTCAAAGCAAATGTTTAAGATTTGTGGATGACCAAGTTTGCAGAACACTGCAAACTTGGTGCCATTATAAACTCCAAAGTGGAACCACGATCCACCAAGAGGACATCTACAGCAAATAAGTGGTGTCAAAACTATGGACTAAAAGTAAATTCCAAGAAGTATATAACTGTATCCTTTGCCAAGCATGATTCCCTTGTGACTATCACATTAACAACACACCCTAAAAATTGATCCTATAGTTTTGGGTCTGGGAATCTATGACAACAGTGAACTGTCATTTGATTATCATGCATCCACTGTTACAAGGAAGTCCTTTTTAAGTTCACAATTTTCATCCGGTTATACAAAGATTGCTCCATTATATTTCACACTCATTAGGCCGACCATTTACTATAATGTTCTTTTTGCTATGTACATGTCCAGATACTTGTCACAGCTGGAAGCACTACTATGCATTCTCATTAAAAAAAAAAAATCAAATGCCTAACATTTAAAAACTATGCTGAACATCTCAAAGCCTTGTCTCTCTTGTCAGTAAAAGTAGGCTACTGAGAGGCAATGTCTGCCTTGCATATAGGGTGTCATTAGACCCGATTTTGTGAAAGTCCAATCGTATCATAAATATGCACTCATATTACATCTGTTTTGAAAAATAAATAGAAAATGTTGGAGGGATAGGTCAGTATCACAGAAAATTCTGCTTGTATGGAATTGTCTTCCACTTCACATAAAGCAACACACTATTCACATGTAACTTGGCTGAATCTATGGGTAACCATAAATTTTCCTATCCATGAGAGATAGGGGAAACATGTAAATGTCCCAACATATCATTGTTCCGGCCATCTCTGGATTATTTGCATGCAAAATATAAGGGCTAAAAACTATTATGGGAATGTAAGGCTATGCTTTTTAAGATCCTCACATATCAATAGCTTAGTAAGGACCTGTAAACCTATGATGGTTTAATTGATGCATTTTTGTTGTGTCTTGGTGAGACACATTCAGCTAAAAAGAGGACATTCTTGCAACTATTCAGGTATATCTATTGCTGAATTTTACTAATCTTTTGCATATTTAGTGGTGTAATTTATTACTTTGCATAAAATTATCTAATGTGTGTATCTTTCAAGTGCATTTTAATATCATATCTAACAATTAACATTGGTCTTTATATTTTACTGTGATTAACACTACACCAGCAAAGTAATGGAGAATGAATCCAGCATTTATAAGAATTACCGGTTTTGTAGATAATTTATTATCTTAATGGTTTAAGTTTAAGCAAGATGTCTATAATCTTAGGATTTCAGCTGCTAGTTTGATTTATGTATTGGAATCTAGACTGCATACAACCATGAAACATTTGACAATCCCTCTCATTTGTTCATAGACAGAACAAGCAAATATTGTGCGTGCAGGGTTGTTTGCTTGCACTCACCATATCAGGACGAAACAACCATGCCCAGGATATATTATAAACCTTAGTCAACAAATGTAATTAATTATGTAATAAAAATAAACATAAAGTAATTGCAAGTTAGGTACAGCTACTATGTCATGCAACACAAATATCAGAAGAAACTGCTCTCAAGACTTAAAATAATTTAAACATCTCATGCAATGTATAAATCGCATGCTCTATAGCTGGTTCTATTTATATATCCCACATACTTAAAAATTATTATGCTGCAAGTGCAACATATGCCGCAACATACCTGTCAACCTCTCTGCTTTCAAAGTCATAGCAGAGGACCATCAAAGATTGTACCAGTGGGTCCAAAATCATAGCACTCAAAATTTGTTTATGTGTTAATTCATGCTGCTGGGAGGTAGAGGCATAATTGTTAAATGTATCTTCCTTGTAGACACTACAAACACCCTGTTGAACAAAAATATTAGTTACTGGGCCTTGTGATCATTCACCAGGAATTGTGTCTCTCTATCCCATGTAAAACGCAGCAAACAGGCCACGAAGATTTAATTCCTAGACATCTAGATGAAATGCAACATAAAGTAAGCAAATGTAAATTGTGATAAAGTCCATGTACAGTTTATAATTAAACAAATTATTTTTTTTATTTTACATTTGCTTACTGGGGTAGTGGTCTGAACTCACTGGAGCAATTACAGACAGTCTAGATGATTACATAATTATAACCTATAAATAATAGCCATCATAATATATTTTAGTTCATTGTTTTCAGGGCTCACAATGCAAGCTATTACATTCCCCTAGATGTACACACACACACACACACACACACACACACACACACACACACACACACACACACACACACACACACACACACGCGCGCGCATCCAAACATACACGTGTATAAGACTGAAGCACTAAATTCAAAATATTATATCCAGAACACAATTTTTTCATAGCTCTCAACCTCTTAGTGAAACTTTCAAGACAAAGCCTGAAATAATGAGGAACAAATATCCAAAATGACAAACACATTTTAAATATGTTTTAAACAAGCAATAATGCCTGACAGAGTGTGTGTTAATGTTTAATATTACACATTAACACACACCCAGGAGGGCATTATTGCTCTTAGAGAATGGGCTTCTGTCAAATTGTTATGTTTTACTTACTTATTTAGTTTTTTAAGTACTATATTAGTTTTTTATATATTTTTGATGTAAAATAGTTCCTCTGCCTAATGTGTCAAAGTTGCTGTAGTATATGTTAATGGTGTTGGAGGAAGCATTTTACATCTAAACTATAACACTTTAAAAGAAATCCAGGTATTTATTTTTTTGGTCCCTTAATCCTAAAACGCTTCATAGGTTCATAGGTGTGTACTAGGCTAATGGCCCTGGAGCCTTTACAAGCCTAGCCCGTAGAAGTGCCATGGCATCGTGACGCCCGACTTTAGTTCCCAGTGCCTCTATCAAGTAGAGCCACTGAAGTGATCCCTGGGGTGAATTTTCTATTACCCATCCACTCATCAAGATTTCTCTTGAAGAGGGTCTGCGAGGTGCTGTGCTTGACATGTATCGGAAGTCTATTCCAGAGCATGGGCAGTCTCTGGGTGAGGAATCTGTCTCTCCAACATGTTCATAGGTTCATAGGTTGGTACTAGGCTATCAGCCCTAGGGCCTATACAAGCCTAGCCATAACAATTCCCTGGCTATTTCTTCCCACAATATTTACTTCCCTGGACCCCTGTCTAGCAGGGTGACTGACGTGATCCCCGGGGTAAATTTCCTATCTCCCATCCAGTCGTCAAGGTTCCTTTTGAAGAGGGCCAAAGAGGCGCTCTGCTTGACATGTATGGGCAGTCTATTCCAGAGTATGAAGAGGTTCTGGGTCAGGAACCTATCCCTCCAGCATGTTTTGTTCATTGTGATGACAAGGTTTAGGTCCCTGGAGCATGCGGCTCTGATGGCTTGGGATTTCTTTAAGTGTAGTATGTCCATCAGCTCTGGGTTTGGCATGGCCTTGTATGTTAAGCAGAGATCGCCTCTGAGTAGAAGATATGCGACAGAGTACAGCTGGAGTTTTTTTAGTCGATCAGCATATGGCATCTGCTTTAGGCCTGTGATTCTTTTAGTGAAGTGTTTCTGCGGCCTTTCCAGTTGTTGCAGATGTCTTGTGAGGTGCATACCAAATGGGGAGTTGTACTCTATGATGGGTCTAATGAGAGATGAGTACAGTGGGACAATGGCCTCCTTTTTTCTGGAGGAAATTCCCTTAGTGATGAGGTGTGCCACATAGAAGGATTTCCTGACTGTTGTGGCGATACAGTTATCGAAGGTGAAACCACTGTCCACCCATGTTCCTAAGTCTCTTAAAACACTTTCGGTGTTTAGTGTACTACCACCTATGTGGTAATTCATGGGCACATGGTTTTTCCCAAAGGGGAAAACTGTACACTTCTTGGCACTGAGCTTGAGCCCATGTCTCTGGCACCAAGGATCTGGTTCTGTAAGGCCCTTTTGTAGAATATCCACATCATTTGGGCATTCAGTAGTGGCTCCCATTTTGTAGTCATCTATGAACTTTGTTAGCCAGAGTCCCTTAGTGCTGGCCTGTACTTCAGAAAAGTAGATGCCAAACAAGAGCGGTCCCAGGACTGAACCCTGAGGTACTCCACTTGTCACTTGCCCGGAGGTGGATTTGGAGTCGGCTACTTTTACAAAGTGGGTTCTGTCAGTAAGCCAGTTGACAACCCATTGAGTGATGTAGGGATTTATGCCCAGATTAGTAAGTTTATCTATGATTCCAGAGTGGGGGATGGTGTTGAAGGCCTTGGTGAGGTCCAGATAGGCTGTGTGGACATCCTTACCCTCATCCACAGCTTTGGAGACTAATTTGAAGAAGTCAATCAGGTTCAGGAGACATGATCGGCCCTTCACCAACCCAAACTGGGTGGGGTCCAGTGTTTGAAGGTTGCCAATGTCTTTGTTTATAAGTTACATGATAATATGTTTTATGGCCTTGCAGATCAGGCTCATCAGACTGATGGGACGATAGTTCCCCGGATCCAAGGTGGATCCCCCTTGTGGAGTGGGATAACTGTAGCTGTGCACCACTCAGTGGGTATGAAGCCTGAAGTGAGGCTATGATTAAACATGACACTTATGTGAGGTGTCAGTTCTTTTTGTAGTTCATTTAGTACACAGCCCGGTATGTCGTCTGGTCCCATGGATGCTGTATTCTTAGCTTTGGAGATTGCGGTGTTTACCTGTGTGGCCATGATTACTGTAATTTGGCAATCTTTTGGTATTGAGATGGGCCCCTTAGGGGGAGAGGGGGGGTGAATTTGGCACTGAATCAATCTGCCAAGATATTGGCAATGTCCTTGGGATCAGTATATTTAATGCCATTCTATTGTAGCTCAGAGCAGATCTGAGCATTGCCATTTAGATTCTTGACATAGCTATAGAATGCCTTGTTGTTGTCTTTGGAATCTCTGGCAATTTTATTTTCGTAACTAGCTTTGGAGGATTTTATGAGGGATCTCAGCTTCTTACTGAGGCTGGTAAGGGAGTTTTTTTGCATTCTAGGATTTTCCTCTTTTCTGCAACAGTTTCTTCCTTCTGTTGTATAGTTTGTTTATGACAGGGGACCACCAGATTGGCTTCCTTTTTTGAAGTAGAGCATCTTGGTTCTATTTGGGATGGCACGATTCATGCACGAGTAGATGTGCTCATACAGTGCTTTAGTGTAGGATTAAGCAGTCAAACTTTCAGTTCCCATCTGCATGGGTGTCACTTCTGACTTGAGTAGCATGAAGTTGGCTTTGAGAAGTTTTTTATGGATGTTTCCTTACTGGGGGATGGGGGTGAGATGTGGATGTCAAAGGTGATTAGCTTATGGTCAGACTTAACCAATGAGGGGGTGACCACTGGTGTAGAGCATCGATTTCCCATGTTGGTTATGACCAGGTCTAGGATATTGGAGCCCCTGGTGGGACTATGGATTAGTTGATCCAGGGCATTGGAATTTATGAATTCTAAGAACCGTTGGGTAAAGGTTTTGGTACATGAGTAGTTTTTCCAGTTAATGGCAGGATAGTTGAAATCACCCAGTATTAGGGTGTTTGGTTGTATTTTAATATTTTCCAGTATGTTTAGAAAGGTGCAGTGGGAATCTTGGGGCATGGTGCGGGATCTGTAGCAAGCTGCAATTTGGATTGCAGTCTTACCAAGTGTTAGTTGCACCTGGAGAATTAGCCTGGAGGTATGAATATCCTTGGTGAATATGGACACTCCTCCACCTTTAGTGTTTCGGTCCTGGTTTGGTGGCCGAAAAGTATGGTAAGAGTTGTAGACTGGTATTGCAAGGGTGCTCTGTGGAGCCTTGAACCAGGTCTCACTTACTGCACAGATATCGATGTTCTCCATTTTTAGGAGTGCCTCAAGAGAGTGCATTTTGAGATTTAGACTTCTAGCATTGAGTAGCATTACCTTCAGATGTTGCATACTTGTACCTGTCACAGTGGTGCTTTTGTCCTTTGAGCCTTGCCTAAAAAAGGCACTATAGGGGTAGCAAGAGCCTTAGCCAGTAACCTTAATCCAAGGGGCGACAGGTGCAGACCATCTCTGGCAAAGCATCATGGTTTGTCGATCATGTCGTCCCAGGCAGACAGATAATGGATCCCCTTTGAATGACACCAGAAGCTTAGCCAATTGTTGAAGTCAATCATTTTGTACTTATACTGTGGGCAAAGGTAGGATGCTACTCAGGGCTAGGGTCGTACCTGCCTGGGCCACATGATCCGAGAGCTCTTCCATGTCTCTTTTCATGTAGTCTAGGGAGGTACTTTTCAAGTCATTCACTCCAACATGGATAATAACAGAGTCGTTTGGTTTATCGCCAGTCATTGGAGACAGAAGTTACTAAATAATGACATACATTTGAGCTTCAGAGTTTTATTTCCTTTAGAAAATTCATGCTAACACAAATCCTTTTATTTAAGCAAGTTTATAATTTTTTAAGAGCAATAATTGAAATTTGTTCTAATTGTTGAGCCTTTGTTCCCCTTTTATCATAGGCTTTATCCAGATTTATTCAGCTGAAAGATCCAGAGGTATACAAACCTCTTTGCTGCTGCCAGTGGTAATAGATCTCTCTCTCTCTGTCTCTCACACATACACACACACACACACACACACACACACACACACACACACACACACACACACACACACACACACACACACACAGCCTCATCTGCTTTGATGCACGCATTCATTCATACATGCAGACAGAAACATAACCCCCCCCACACACACTTTTTTCTGCTTCGCTCAATTGATCTCTGTCTCTCTTGTTTTCATACATGCACACACTCTTACACACACATTTTATTTTACATTTTTTCTTGCTTGATATATTGCCATGAAGCTGCAGACTCATTTTTCAGTGGGCATTAGTTGTACCTTAATACCTTGCTGGAGAACAGTCAGGGTGCTGATGTACAGTTTGCCCATTCTCTAATCTACTTTAAAGTAGCTAAAGTAAGAGGTCTTGCATTAGCATACATTTTCTGGGGGGTGGGAGGGGGGCAGAACACAAATTTTAAAAGGAACAGATCAAAACTGTGAAGAGAAATCAGGGACAGTCCATACTCACTGGAATAAAAAAAGCCAGTCAGCAATGGGTGACAGCACACTATCTAACAGATGTCCTTAGGAATAGACTGAATGGGCTCAGCAGTAGTCCAGAAGTGGAAGGCATGTGGCACAATGCAGCAGCAACAATTTCAGTCAGTACACCCTGTACACATCGAAATTTTAAAGATCTTTTGTTTGGGAACTGGCAGAAGCTTCTGTTGCTCATGAAAATCAGATGCATTATTTTCTGCATACCTCCCAACCTCATAGTACAAAAATTTAGACAAAGCCAAAATGGGAGAGACAAAGGCCCAAAATCAGGGACAGAGTTAAGTATTGATTGCAGTATATTGTCAATCTATGGCCTATCCCCTAATGACTGGTTGGTTCTTCAGAGTGTCACAGCATGCACTAAGGATCTCTGTAGAATAATACATAACTCATCCTTCAAAACCATATCAAAAATTATTAACTGGATTTTTGAAATTGTATATAATAATATCCATGTTACGAATGAATTATCATATCTGTATAACACTTTAATTGTCTATAAGACAGCTACTAAATGTTCTTACTGGCAATACCTAACTAAAGGGTTTCAATTATCATTATCATTGGAAGATAAAACAAACATTTTATTTTCAGTTAAACTAACTTCTTACTCACAACTCTGGAGGATTTTTCATTGGAAATTTTCTACACAGATCCTTTTTGACACCTGAGAAACTCTCAAAAAATGAACCCTTTAAGCAACAAGTTATGCTGGAGATGTCAACTGTCCACTAATGCTGACATATTTTTTATGACTGTACTAATATTAAACCATATTGGAATGAGATTAACACATTTCTTCAAGCTATCTATACTGATATATTTGTTTTGACAACGTCTTTAATTTTATTGAATGTTGTTAATAGTAATAATATGAAGAAAGATGACCTGTATTTGTTGTGGACAATGTTAGCAATAGCCAGAAAATGTATAACTAGAAGATGGAACTCTAATGTGGCACCCACAATGGAGGAATTCCTATCATCACTGAAGAAATGCATACTAATGGAGAAAATAACTAAAGAGTTAAGAACTTTTTCTAAGCCATTGGTTAGTAGTCCGTGGAGGAAAGTTGTGAATTTGATTGATACCCTACAGATGGAACCAAACTCTTCCTATTATAGTTTATATACTAACTTATTATTTAACTACAAATGTTTTTATCTGTTCCTTTTTGTCAGGCTGAATGTAAATACTGTAAGTAGTTATTGAATGTTATGAACGTATTAAATTATTGTGTTATTTCATCAAAATAAAAATTATTTGAGTAAAAAAAAAAAAAAGTTGCTAGAAAAAAAGATTTGCATTACGATGGTTTTTCTGAAGAATGCAAAGTCTGAAGCCCTAATGCCAGTCATTACTTATGGCTACATTTCTTCCTGATTTGCCAGAGAACCACATGTTTTATGTGGAACAGGAAAAAAATGTGAGGCAAACACCTGGTCATTCTGTGAAATTTTGGACAGTTCAGTAATGTCACATATGACTACTTTTAGTAGTGGCAATATGTAGTCATAAATTGGAAAGAAAACAAAAAAAATATGAGGAAAAGGTCAAAAATCTAAAGCAAAACCATGGACATTCTAGAAAAATTAGGCAGAGTTCAGACCAATACTATACTGACAAAGCGACATTGGCTACAGAGCAGAAAAGAAAGTCTGCCAGTAGAAAAAGCTCTGATTCCAAAACTAACATCAGCAGAACTGAGGAAGACTGGTGTTCTGACCCTTACTCACAATCACATCTCAGTTCTTCTGTTTTCTGTTGTTTCCAATAAGTGTCCAGAAAAAAAAGACTTAAAAATGCCCTGTGGTACTGTTTTCTGATTGCACCTCAAGAGCGCAAAGCATCTAGAGCATCAGCTATTGCTCCATTTGACCATGGAGAGCTCCAGGAAGCTAGACTTTCACTGGTTGTACAACTGAGAAAATTGGAGCCATCTCTATCAAAGTGGAACAGAGGTGTAGATATAATTTCAGAAGGTGAGTTCAGAGTGCTCTACTAAATGCAGAGTGGATGAGAGGTATATGCAGAAACTGCTCATTTGTAAGTCCTTGGATACTCTTACTGCTCATAGGTTCATAGGTTTTTACTAGACTATTGACCCCAAGGGCCTTTTTAAGCCTAGACATGCATCCCAAATCTCTGACAAATTATGATATCCTTGACAAGTGTAAGCAGGGGTTTGGGTGATGAACCATTTACAGGTTACCTGTGTCCATTAGAGACATAAGTGCCAAATCAGGGATGAATTTCTGGTTTACCATCCAATTGTCCAAGTTGCACTTGAATTGGGCCAGGAAGGAACTCTGCTTCACATGGATGGGGAGCCTGTTCCATAGATGCAGTAGTCTCTGGGATACATACTTATCTCTCCAGCAGGACCTATTTATATGACAGCCAAGATTTAAGTCTTTAAAATGGATAATTCTGGTGCTGTTTGTTTTATGGATATGCAGGAGGTCCATCAGGATGGGTTCTGACAATGCCCTGTATTGGCAGGCATAGATCTCCCCTCAAAAGCCTGTAGGAGAGAGAATACAAGGATAGTATTTGAGGTGGTTTGCATAGGATATTTTGCTTACGTCCTGTATTCTTTTAGTGAGGAACCTCTGTGGACATTCCAGTTGTTGGTTATGCCTGGTTAGGTACATACCAAAGGGACATGGTACTCAATGATAGGTCTGATGAATGCTGAATACAGTGGAACAATGACTTCCTTGAATTTAGATGCCATACCTTTATTTATAAGTTGTGCAATATAGAATGATTTCCTCGCCACTGTAGACACATGATGGTCAAAGGCTAGATTACAATCTATGTGTGTCCCTAAGTCCCTGACCACTGGGCCAACTATAAGGGGTGTGTAGACAATATGATAGTTACCAGGGATGGATGACTTCCCAAAGGATACTATTATGCATTTCCTGGCATTTAGATTTAGCCGATGGCTCTGACACCAGTTGTTTGTCTGTGCCAGACCCTCCTGGAGAAAATTTGTGCCAGTGTGAAATTCAATGACAGGTCCTAATTTGCAATCATCTGCACATTTAGTCAGCCAGAGACCACTGACATTGGCTTTGACTTCTGAGATGATTTTCTTCCTCTGGTTATACAGCCTATTGATTTTGTAATTCCATCAGGATGGCTTATTTGTTGAGTTAGTTCTGTACTTCTTCCTGGTGGGTACAACTGCCTCTATGCAGCTATTAACATGGTTTTATTTTTGCTTCAAAGGAGACCATTTTGTGGTCTGACCTTACCAGGGAAGGCATTACAGTAGGGGGTGTGCAGCACTCTCCCATATTAGTGAGGACCAGATCCAGTATGGTTGCACCCTTGGTTGGTGTATTGACTATCTGGTCCATGGAGTTTGTGTTTACAAAATCCAGGAATCTCTGTGCATGTACATTTGGTGTCATATAAGATTTCCAGTTAATAGTGGGGTAATTAAGGTCACCCATGACTGTGGTATTGGGTTGGATGGTTAGTGCTTCTAATAAGTTTAAATACATACTATGGGTTTCTTGAGTCCTAGAGGGGGATCTGTAGCTTGCAAGGAAGTGGTACTGGATTTTGCCTATGGTGATTTGAACATGGAGCAGCTCAAGTGCATTGTCCTGTTTGACTAACCTTGAAGTTTACTTATCTTTGATGTAAATAGAGACACCTCCACCTTTATCCCTGCCTGTGAAGTAGCTGGCCTAAATGTGTAGAAGGCATTATAACCTAGCACTGTTTGTGTGCTCCTGTACAATTACATACATTTATAAATCTTCTGAGCTGGGAATTTCTGGTTAAAGGCTTATAGTGCCTGCATATTTGAACTGCTTCTTACTGAAATTGGTACACCTTGTTTGCTGTAGCATAGACTAGATCCAGGCCTGCTGAATCTAGCTTTGTTTGTATAACTTGAACACTAATCCAGGCATTCTTTAAAGTATTCAGTTGTATTTATTACTTCTGGTAGTAACTTGATTAAAGTGTAGCTATCATTTCTAAGTCTTTTGGATTAAGCACTTGGGCTTCAGACCAGTTGTTTTACATTAGGAAGGTTTGTGGCCTGCACTCTGGTGGTAGGACAGGTAGCTTACATCCTTCTAAGTTGGGAACTGCTGATTGAGAGCTCAGTGTCTGTTATTCTAAAAGTGTATTAGTTCTGGTTTAAGCACTTGGGCTTCAGGCCAGTTATTTTACATTAAGAAGGATTGCGGTCTGCACTCTTGTGGGAGGAGAGGCTGGACTCTGCCCTTCTGAGCAGGGAATTTCTGGTTAAAGGCTTATAGTGCCTGCATATTCTAACTGTTTCTTACTGAAATTGGTACACCTTGTTTGCTGTAGCATAGACTAGATCCAGGCCTGCTGAATCTAGCTTTGTTTGTATGCTTGTTGTTTGTTTATTTCCCCGAAACGCTAATTCCACCTAAAACGCGGCCTTTTAGCACTTCTGTGGATCCCTAGTGATATCTGCATTGCTTACTGTACTTATTTCCTTGTTTCACTTGAAAGAAAGTTACTGTTTGTCATTTTTGCATTTAAGTTACCTGTAACACATTGCACTTAAGTTACCTGGCACTTGCTCACTAAAGCAATTATATAAGTCAGCTCTAAAAAATTAAAAGCACTACACCCTCACAAACTCCCCTTGAGTACCTTGTTCCCCATTGGCCCTTTTTTCAATTATAAAGGAATTCCCAATACTATTCTAGCATGTCCAAAGGTCAGTTGTCAATCTCCTCTCCAGTCCAGCTGGTGAATCTGGGAATCTTGAGGCAATGTTACAACTGCCTCATGTACACAGACAACCCTCTCCTCCTCCCAACAAATTCCAACACATGTGAGAGATGCAACCATATAGCCAAACTGGAGGCTAAGCTCTCTCAACTCAGTACTGCGTAACCAGTCAGGAGGAGAAGGAAACCACACTCACTACAATTCCAGTCTCACATAGACCTACCACGACAACAAACCAAACACATAAACACACAAAAACATACTCGGAGGTTCTAAATAAAAATCTGCCTAAGCAGCAGAGACCTCCAAAGCAGACACCCAAGCAACCGCTACACCAAAACAAAACACGTGCAACACATAGCTCACAAAACCAGTGTGCCGAACAGTCACAGCCCTTAAGGCTAAACAACACACCTGATACACTTGTAATAGGTGACTCTATCGTCAGGCACACTGATGTCCCGCTCACCAGGCTGAACAAGGAGAAGATCACGGTGAGCTGCCTGTCGGGCGCTAGGATCCGCCACATAACACAAGCACTCAGGTCACTCCAATGCAAGTACAGATATCACTCAGTCATTGTCCATGCTGGTGTGAATGACCTGAGACGTACCTCCCTGGACTACATGAAAAGAGACATAGAGGAGCTCTCTGAGCATGTAGCCCAGGCCGGTATGATCCTGACCTTGAGTAGCATCTTACCCTCACCAAGAATGATGCCACAATATGAAGACAAGATGATCAATTTCAACAATTGGCTTAAGTGTTGGTGTCATTCAAAGGGGATCCAATGCCTGTCAGCCTGGGATGACATGCTTGACAAGCCACGATGCTTCGCTAGGGACGGCTTGCACCTGTCACCCCTGGGCTTTCGGATATTGGCAAAGGCTCTTGCTACCCCCATAGTGACTTTTTTAGGCAAGGCTCAAAAGACAAACCCACCTCCATAGGTATCACAAGGGATAAGAAACTAAGAGTAATTCTAGTAAACGCCAGAAGTCTAAACCTCAAGACGCACGCACTTGAAACTCTCCTTAACAAGGAGAACATCGATATCTGTGCAGTAACAGAAACCTGGTTCAAGGCTCCCGAGAGCACCCCAGCACTACCAGGTTATACCTCATACCATGCTTTTCAGCCCCAAAACTTGGACCGAACCACAAAAGGAGGGGGAGTATCAATATTTGTCAAAGATACCCACACCTCCAGGTTGGTGGCACAGCATGAAGCATCAGAGACTATCCATGTGCAACTAACTGTGGGTAAAACTGCCTTCCAGTTTATAGCCTGCTACAGACCACCCTCTCAAACACAGGAACCCCACTCGGCCTTCCTGAGAATACTGGAAAATATGAAGGTCTCTCCAAACACCATTATATTGGGCGACTTCAACTACCCAAACATAGACTGGGAGCATTACTCTAGCTCCAACACCCTAGCCCAAAGGTTCCTAGAATTTATAAACTCAAATGCTATGGAACAACTTGTTACCACTCCCACAAGAGGGGAAAACATACTGGAACTGATCATCACCAACATGGGGACACTATGCTCCAGACCAGAAGTGTATCCCTCACTGGTAAGATCAGACCATAAACTAATCTCACTGGATATTCACATCCCGTCCCCACCCCCTGCCCAGAAAACCACAGTGAAAAACTTCTCTAAAGCAAATTTCACACGCCTCAAAACCGAGACGAAATCCTTCAAAGCCCCCGGGCCTGTGGAATATATGGCCCAGACCGCAGAATCCTTTATAAACGCATTCTATGAACACCTTCAGGAATGCATGGATCATGCAATCCCAAATAAAACCAAGACCCAATCCTCCAAAGGCAGACATCCTGTCCTGTGGACCCCAGCCATAAACAAACTATACAATAGAAGGAGGAAGCTACTACATGATAGAGCAAAATCCCAAAAAGGGAAGGCATCTCTGATCAGTATTACCAAAAAACTACGGGCACTCATAAAATCGTCTAAGGCCAGCTTCGAGAGAAAAATTGCACAGGACACTAAGGATAATCACAAGGCTTTCTTTAGTTATGTTAGGAACCTGGGTGGGAATTCCCAGATATGCTCAGAATTAGTCCAAAATGACAAAAAATACACTGAGCCCACAGACATTGCCAACATCCTAGCTGACAGGTTCAGTGCAAACCCCCCCCTCCCCACCAAAAGGGCAAATATCTATCCCAACAGAGTGCTGCCCCCCTGACATCTCAGATGCTTAGGTAAGAGCCGCCCTCTCCATAGCAAAAACACAGCATCAATGAGATCAGATGGTGTCCCGGGCTGCATCCTACATGAACTCCAAGAAGAGCCAAACCCAAACATAAAACTACTGTTTAATCTTAGCCTTACTACATGATATGTACCCAAAGAGTGGCGTACAGCAACAGTGGTCCCTCTCCACAAAGGTGGTGCCTCAACGGATCCTGGAAACTATCGCCCCATAGGCCTGACTAGCTTGGTCTGCAAAGCTATGGAAAGGATCATCATGGACCTCATAAATAAAGATATTGGGGACCTACAGACACTGGATCCTACCCAGTTTGGCTTTGTTAAGGGCAGATCCTGCCTCTTAAACCTGGTCAATTTCTTTGAAATAGTCACCAAGGCCATTGACGAGGGGAAGGTGGTCCACACAGCCTACCTGGCCCTCGCAAATGCCTTCGATACAATACCCCACTCGGGCATTATAGATAAGCTCACCAGCTTAAATATAAACCCCTATGTCACTAGATGGGTTGCAAACTGGCTCAAGGACAGAACCCACATGGTTAGAATTGCTGGAGCCATGTCAGACTCCAAACCAGGTACAAGTGGCGTCCCACAAGGCTCAGTCCTGGGACCTCTCTTGTTCGGTATATATTTCTCGGCGGTACAGGCCAACACGGAAGGACTGTGGCTGACCAAGTTCGCAGATGACTGCAAACTGGGCGCCATAATTAACTCTCCAGCTGACACAAGCATCCTCTAAAAGGGCCTCATAGAAACAGATAACTGGTGCCAGAGCCATGGCCTCAAGCTAAACGCCAAAAAGTGTATAATCATCCCCTTTGGCAAAAACAAAGTGCCCACAAATTACCACATAGGTGGAAATCCATTAAGTACAGAAGAAGTCATTAGGGACCTGGGGACCCAAGTTGATAGCAATCTCTCATTTGACAACCACGTGGCCAAAGTGGTTAGAAAAACATTTTATATAGCCCACCTAATCATGAAGGGATTCACATCTAGATCAGGGGAGGTCATCGTGCCTCTTTGCTCATCCCTCATAAGGCCCATAATTGAGTACAATGCCCCTTTTGGGATGTACCTTACCAGACACCTGCAGCAACTGGAAAGACCCCAAAAGTACCTCACCAAGAGGATCAAAGGGCCCAAACAGATGCCATATGCTGCCCGGTTAAAGAAACTCCAGCTCTACTCCGTGGCATACCGCCTGCTCAGAGGCGATCAGTGCCTGATGTATAAAGCCATGTCCAACCCGGAATTAATGGACATGCTGCACCTCAGAAAATCCAAATCCCATCGAGCTAAGCGCTCGAGAGACTTGAACCTCAGCACTGAAATAAATAGGACATGCTGGAGGGACAGATTCATAACCCAGAGGCTCCCTTCACTCTGGAATAAAATCCCAGTCCAGGTTAGGCAGAGTCCCACATTGACTCTCTTCAAGAGGAATCTTGATGAGTGGATGGGAGATCATAGGTTTACCCCAGCTATCACTTCTGTGTCACTGTTAGACAGAGGCACAGTATACTAACCTCAAAAAAAGGCATAGCAAAATTAATTTAAAATGGGTGGCGAAAGCCAAACACACTCTGGCTAGGCTTATAAATGCCCTAGGGCAGATAGCCTAGTATGAACCTATGAACCTATAGATATTCTAAGGCCACTGAGTCCTATGACCATATGTGTTTTGTCAATACCTTCTCTTAGGCCAGTGATGGCAAAGGTATGACACACTTGTCAAAGATGACACACACCACGACATCCGCGGTGGTACAGCAGTAGCATTGTTGCCTCACAGCAAGAGGTTCTCCAGCTCGATTCTTGGCTGGAGCACCTTCTTTGTGGAGTCTGCATGTCCTCCCCGTGGTCGAGTGGTGTTCAAAAGACATGCATGAATGGGCGTGCCTTCGTTGAAAGTTGGGCATCGGGATGGCACCTCGGCACCATAAAAATCAACTGCCAATCATTAACGGACCGGAGTTCCGCTGTGGCAACCCCTAACTGGGAAAAGCCAAAAGAAGATGAAGAAGATCAGTGATCACCAAAACCCGAGTTACCAAAGATATTGTTTTTGCATTCATTGCTCACGTGAAGTGCTCTGAATTATTTTGAGCTTGGCATGTGAAAAGCTCCTAGCACAAAAGGTTCACCATCACTCCCTTAGGCCATACCACCTTTCTCCAGAAAGACCATACCAGTCAGTCCTAGAGTAAATTTGAATATGCATGTCCAGTCATCTATGTCATGTTTCAAGTAAGATTGTGAGTTGCATTGCTTAACATGCAGGGAATATTTATTCTAGATGTTTGGGTTATAAATATGTCTCTCCATCATGTTTTATCTGTTTGTGAAACTTTAGCCCTGTGGTTCTAATACTGATGGATATGTATTTGTGGAGAAACAGAAGGTTCATAATAGCAGGTATTTAATGCAGCAGTAAGCAAGACAAAGATTTCTCATCAAGAGTCTATAAGACACTGAATAATGGGGATAGAGCTTCCAGCATCTTTTGGTTGCTCAAGGAGATTAGCGCTACAAGCTTTCTGGTTAGGAACCTTTGGGGTCTTTCTAATTGTTTGCTATAGTTAGTGAGATACATTCCAAAAGAGAGTGTTGTACTCAATAACTGACATAATCAATGCTGAGGATAAGGGAGTGACATACCTCTCAATTGTACAGATTTTCACAGAATGTCCAGTTTTTTGCCTCATATTTTGGTCTATTTTTCATAAAATTGTGGTTTTCTAGCAAATCATTGGCAAATCATTGAAGGATGAAGTCAGAAAATAATGACAGACATTTGAGTTTCAGAATTCATACCCTTCAGAAAATTCATGCTAAACTATTTATTTATTTTTATTTATTTAAATTTGTTGACCGGAAGTGTCCGACTGGACGTAGGTCCATTTTCAGCGGAGGCCCAGGGAGAAAAGCTCCACAGTTAAAATAAACGGACAGTATATAAATTGGATTACATAGTAAATAACAATTTACATAGCAATTACTTACAACATATTTACAGATGAAGAACATAGTACATCAGTAGACAACTAGAATCTTTATCTGTGAAGTGCATGCCAGACATTAACAAATGTTACAAGAAGAAGAAGTTTGTGCTGTATAATAAGTACTGGCTTATGAGCATCTGAGCTTGCTATAATCAAGGTAGTTAGTGGAGTGGAAAGAAAGGTAGTGGTTGGATGGGGTGGATGATATTAGAGTGGGAGTTGCAAGGGCATAGCCAGCATGTTTTTAGTTGTGCTTTTAGTAAAGTTTCAAAGTGGGTGCATGATGGTATGGAGGTAATTGTGGGTGGGAGTCAGTTCCATAATTTGGCTATGGCTCAAGAGAATAGTGCTTCACCAGCAGAGTTATTGGCTTTAGTGATCTGCAAGTGATTTTTGCTGCTGGATCTTAGTGGTCTGGTGGTGCGATAGGGTTGGAGTAGATTCTGGAGGGATAGGACATTTAGTGGATGGTTTACTAGTTTGTGGGTGAGTGAGAGTTGATACCACTGAAGGAGGTGAGGGAGTTCAAGCCAGCCCAGTTCAGCAAGTGAGAGACAGTGGTGACTATGGTAGGATGCCCCTGTGGTGAATTTGGCAATTTTCTTGTAGCAGGTCTCTAGCTTGTTTAGATCACATTGCCTTAGGTTGGTATATATTGGAGAGGCATAAAGTAGGGTGGAGATAAGGTGGGAATTTGCTATTGAAATCTTTGCTGCTTTGGTGAGAAATTGCTTATTTCTGTATAACGCTCCTAGTTTTTTGTGGACTTTTTTTATAGTCATGGATATGTGAATGTCAAATTTTAGTTTATTGTCTATTTCCACTCCTAGCAATTTGGTGTGTTCAGTTGGGTATATAGTGGTGTTGTCTTTTGCCGTGATGTTAAAGTGAGAGTTGTTTTGAGTATGTTTGGTGGGTTGGAAGATGAGTAGTTTAGTTTTGTTTGGGTTGAGTATTAATCAGGCATCGGATAACCATATTTCAACAGACAAAAAGGCTTCCTGTGTGACTTTTTACAGTTTTGGTAGGGACTGGGCTGAGCAGATGATGGTCGAGTCATCTGCATATTGTATGAGTGTGCCATGTTTGGTGGCAGAGGCTAGATTATTGGTCTAAACAGAGAAGAGTAGGGGTCCAAGGATGGATCCTTGGGGAACCCCTATGGAGACAGGTAGTTGTTGAGATATGTCATTCTGCCATACAACAGATTGTTGGCGGTCAGACAGGTAACTCTGAAACCAGTTGGTGACCGATTGTGAGAATGATAGGTTATTGAGCACAGAGATACGTTGTTTGTGTGGGACCATGTCAAATGCTTTAGATAGGTCTAGGAAAGTAGCAGAGGAGAGATAGCCATTGTTTTTATGCTGAAGGATAGTGTTAGTAAAGGAGAGTAAGGCAGTGGTGGTGCTATGGTTTGGTCGGAATCCATGCTGAGTACTGGAAAGGAGGTTGTTAGTAAGGAGGTAGTCTGAGACCTGAGAGTGTATGCATCTCTCTAGTATTTTGGAGAGTGGAGGGAGAATAGCTATGGGGTGGTAATCGGTTAGTTCTGTGGAGGGTCCACCTTTGTGGAGGGGAATTATATGTGATACTTTCCACAGTGTGGGAACGTAACTTTCTGACAGAGATTGGTTAATCAAGATGGATACTGGGTAGGCCAGAGCATCAGCTGCGATTTGTAGGTATTCACTTGGGAGGCTGTCTGCTGCTAATTTGGTGGGTTTAAGTTTAGTTAAGAGTTTTTTTATGTATGTATGCAAACATACAGTTCTATCAACTTTCTAAATTTCTAAGAGCAATATTTAAAAGTTCTCCCTATTTTTAGCCCTTTGTCCCCCCATTATTTATGACTTTGTCCATACTTTTTGCTCTGAGGTTGAGAGGTATGGGGAGTGATCACTTATTTAGACCTTAATAATATTCCTTTGGCAACCTCCCAGGCTAAATGAAAATATTTTCTTAAAACTATTGTCACATGATGGTCAAAAGTGATAGAGCTCAAACACGTAGATAATGATGGACTCATGGCCTTAGTTATACTTAAGTTTAATAATATAATTTGGACCCTGGTTAATTTATACTGGTTCTCAGGTATGGGGGTTGGACTAGCTAAGAAACAGCCTTTATTGCAACTACTTCTAAAGGTAATATTATATTAGGACATGATTTCAATTGTATCACAGATATTACAAAAACTACCAATAGGAAATCTCCTAGACTATTGTCCTCAGCCAAAAAGCTAAAAAATGGACAGAAATGTTTAAATTAAAAGATACCTTTAATGCTTTGGGGCTAAATTCTTTACTATTCTCACACCAGGACTATAGACATGGTACCCAAACTAGAATAAATAAAATTTATATCTCACAAGATCTTTATTCTAAAATCTTGAATTTCTCAATACAACCTCGTCCTTTTTCAGATCATAATTCTCTCTTGTTAACAATACACTTGGAATTCAATCAATTAGTTATTACTTCAAGGATTCCTTCATATATCACAAAAATTAAAGACTTTAAATCTTGGATAACTTCTGAACTTCAGCTTTTCTTAGAGATTAATTATAAACCTGAAGCAAACACAATTATGGCTTGGGATTCTCTTAAGGCCTATTTATATGATAAAACCATTAGCTGATACAAAAATAAAATGAAAGAATGGGACTCAGAGTTACAGCATCTCCAAAATCAAATATCTCTTAAATCTAATAAAAACTTAATTGCTACAGATAATAATAAGAAAATAGAAGAAGCAAATAAGAAATACAATGAAATATTATCCCATAAAACTAATTTAGCTTTGGAAAAACTGAAATTAAATTCTTATGATACCTCTCCTAAGCATCTTCATAACCTATCTATGAAAGTTAAGATACAATCAAAAATTAATAACATTGATAGTATCTTTCATGAAGGGAAAAGGAGAAAAGTATCGGACATAGGGGACATTCTGAAGGCTTTTAATTATCATTATGCAGAGCATAATAAAGATAAAATAAGTACAAATGAATGTGAGAAGTTAAAGAATATAGTTCCCAACATAACAAGAATTCCTGAAGAATTTAAGTTAGATCTACAAAAAACTATTTCTCAAAAGGAAATTATAGATGATATTAAAGGAAGTAAGTCTAATAAAGCACCTGGAATAGATGGCTTAATTATCAAAATGTATAGATTGTTCCCTTCTTCTATAATCTCTCTCCTACATAAAACCTTTATTGAAATTCAAACATTAGCAAATATTCCTCCTTCTTGGAGATATTCTCTAATTTCCCCTATTATAAATGAGAATAAGGACCCTAATCATTGCAACTCATATAGATCTATTTCTTTGTTGAATAATGATTATAAACTATTTATGTCAATTATGGTCAATAGATTGAAAATACCCATATCTAAAATAATTAATGAAGACCAGACTGGTTTCATACATAACAGGCATACACAGGATAATATTAAAAGAGTATTAACTATGATAGATTACCTCAGTAGAGGAAACCATGAAGCACTGATAATAGGTCTAGATATTCAAAAGGCCTTTAACTCCTTAAATTGGAGTTATTTATTTAAACTCTTACAGTTATTTGATTTTCCCCTCTTTTTTATAACAATGATAAAGAAAATCTATGAAAATAATCTAGCATTTGTCAAATTAGGTCGCTTTACTTCTAAAGCAATCCAAATCACTAGAGGTATTAGACAAGGATGTCTCATGTCCCCTATCCTATTTGCTCTGGCCATAGAAATACTTGCCATTTTAATACGTAATAACCCAAAGATAAGAGGCATAAATATATATGACCAATATATTTCTAAAATAATGACGTTTAGTGATGATGTCTTACTTACCTTACCCAACTCTAAGGAAGTGTTAGGTGAAGTGGATATAGTAACAACAAATTTCCAAAAAAATCTCAGGACTCTCCTTCAACAAATCTAAATCAAAATATTTATTATTAAATAAAAAAAAACATACAGGTTCCAGTTAATCATATTATTGGAAACCAAGTTTCAACTCTAGACTATTTAGGAATAGTCCTAAGCAAGAATATAGAGGAAACCTTACAGCTTAACTATGTTAAAGCCATAGACTTAATCAAGACATTAATAAGCCATCATTTATAACATTTGATGATAGGTTGCAAATGATAAAAAATGTTTTGTTAACTAAAATATTATATATAGCACAAGCCCTTATACTTCCACCAGGAAAGAAAATCATTAAAAAAATCACTTCAACTCTTGTGAAATTCCTGTGGTACCCCAAAAGAAATAGAGTGGCATATTCTCATCATATCAGAAAATGGGAATGGGGGGTTAAAATTCCCAGAGATTGAAACGTATATAAAGGCATCTATAATTAAAATAGTGATGAACTGGATATATCCTAGATACTCTTCCAATTGGAAGCAGTTACACTCTATTATACTAATGAATGAAAATTGTTTATCAAAGAATGCTTTGGTAACTGACAAAGATAACAAGATATGGCACTATTTAAGTTTAAATTTACAGTATAGTACAACAAAATGAACTAAACTAATACTGGTTTTGGTTTTGCATCTTTCGGCTTTTCCGGGTTAGGGGTTGCCACAGTGGAACTCCGGTCCCCTAATGATTGGCAGTAGAGCTTTACATGCTGGCTTGCTGGGCCTAACGCACAACCTTCAATGAAGGAACGCCCATTCACACATGTTGTCACACAGAAGGCACTCTAACTGAGAATCGAACGGGCAACATCTAACTGTGAGGCGACAACGCTACCGCAGCACCACCACCGCAGTCCTAACTAAACTAGTAAACAATATTTTTGATGTGTTTAGAAAATGTATTAACACAAATTTAAATATAAACTGTGGCATAGATTTTTAATACCATTTACTATTACAAGGGATTTCCCTGATAAAACACAGAGAAAGATGTTTGGTTTATGGGAAAATAATTACCTATTTTGTTGGTTGCAATGTATTGAAAACCAACAAGCTTTGAACACACAAAGTATATTGTCAAGCTATGGCCTATCCCCTAATGACTGGTTGGTTCTTCAGAGTGTCACAGCATAAAACTAAGGATCTGTGTAGAATAATACATGACTCATCCTTCAAAACCGTACCACAAATTATAAACTGGATTTTTGGAAATTTATATAATAATATCAATGTTAAGAATGAATTATCATATATATAAAACACTTTAATTGTCTATAAGACAGCTCCTAAATGTTCTTACTGGCAATACCTAACTAAAGGGTTTCAAATATCCTTATCAATGGAAGATAAAACAAACATTTTATTTTCAGTTAAACTAACTTCTTTCTCACAATTCTGGAGGATTTTTCATTGGAGGTTTCTACACAGATCCTTTCTGACACCTGAAAAACTCTCAGAAATGAACCCTTCAAACAGCAAGTTATGTTGGAGATGTCAACTGTCCACTAATGCTGACTGGTCTCATATTTTTTATGACTGTACTAATATTAAACCATATTGGAATGAGATTACACATTTATTCAAGCTATCTATACTGATATATTTGTTTTGACAAAGTCTTTAATTTTATTGAATGTTGTTAATAGTAATAATATGAAGAAAGATGACCTGTATTTGTTGTGGACAATGTTAGCAATAGCCAGAAAATGTATAACTAGAAGATGGAACTCTAATGTACCACCCACAATGGAGGAATTCCTATCATCACTGAAGAAATGCATACTAATGGAGAAAAGAACTAAAGAGTTAAGAAATTTTCCTAAGCCATTGATTAATAGTCCATGCAGGAAAGTTTTGAATTTGATTGATACCCTACGGATGGAACCAAACTCTTCCTAACTATCATAGTTTATATATTAACTTATTATTTAACTACAAATGTTTTTATCTGAATCCTTTTTGTCAGGCTGAATGTAAATACTGTAAATAGTTATTGAATGTTATGAATGTATTCAATTATTGTGTTATTTCATCAAAATAAAAATAATTTTAGTAAAAAAAAGTGATACAGCTATTAATCCCAGTACCTAGGTCCTTGACTACATTTTTGTTTTGTAGTGGTGTGTTGTCTATACATATGACGAGAGAAGGGGTTGTCTACCCAAGGTGGTGATACTACAAATTATTAGCATTTAGATTAAGCCCTTTTTAGCATACCAAGAGTTTACTAGGGCAAGTTTATTCTGGTGAGTTTGGATGTCACAGGGTGACATAAGAACAACCCCTTACTTGCAGTCATCTGCAAATGTTGTTGGCCACAGGTCATGGCTCTCTGCAAATGGAAATCTCATGGTTCATAGGTTGGTGCTAGGCTATCGGCCCTAGTGCCTATACAAGCCTAGCCATAACAAATCCCCGGCTATTTCTTCCCACAGTACTTACTTCCCTGGAACCCTGTCTAGCAGGGTGACTGATGTGATCCCCAGGGTGAATTTCCTATCTCCCATCCAATCATCAAGGTTCCTTTTTAAGATGGCCAAAGAGGCACTCTGCTTGACATGTACAGGCAGTCTATTCCAGAGTCTGTGGAGTCTCTGGGTCAGGAACCTATTCCTCCAGCATGTTTTGTTCATTGTGATGACAAGGTTTAGATCCCTGGAGCATGTGTCTCTCAGGGATTGGGATTTCTTTAAGTGTAACATGTCCAACAGCTCTGGGTTTGACATGGCCTTGTATGTTAAGCAGAGATCGCCTCTGAGTAGACGATATGTGACAGAGTATAGGTGGAGTTTTTTTAGATGGTCAGCATAGAGCATCTGCTTTTGGCCTGTGATTCTTTTAGTGAGGTATTTCTGCGGCCTTTCCAGTTGTTGCAGATGTCTTGAGAGGTACATACCAACCTGGGAGTTGTATTCTATAATAAGTCTAATGAGGGATGAGTACAGTGGGACAATGACCTTCTTTTTTTTGGATGAAAAGCCCTTAGTGATGAGGTGTGCCACAAAGAAGGATTTCCTGACTGTTGTGGCAATGTGGTTATCGAAGGTGAGACCACTGTCCACCTGTGTACCTAAGTCTCTTATTACACTTTTGGTGCTTAGTTTACTGCCACTTATGTGATAATTCATGGGTACATGTTTTTTCCTAAAGGGGATAATTATACATTTCTTGGCATTGAGTTTGAGCCCATGGTTCTGGCACCAAGCATCTGTTTCTATAAGGCCCTTTTGTAGAATATCCACATCATTGCAGGATTCAATAATGGCTCCCAGTTTGTAGTCATCTGCAAACTTTGTTAGCCGGAGTCCCTTAGTGTTGGCCTGTACTTCAGAGCAGTAGATACCAAACAAGAGCGGTCCCAGGACTGAACCATGAGGTACTCCACTTGTCACTTGTCTGGAGTTGGACTTGGAGTTGGCTACTTTTACAGTGTGGATTCTGTCAGTAAGCCAGCTGGCAACCCATCAAGTGATGTAGGGATTAAAGTCCAGCTTAGTACATGGAGGGAGCACTACAAGCAGGATACATGCCACACCATAATTCTGGGCATTATAAAAGTAAAGATTCTGCCAGCCAGCAGTATAGAATAGAAATCATAAGTATTCCTTTAAATCCCAAATTCTTACATCACTTTCTCAAGAACAGTTTCCTAATTACTTCTCAATTAATCAAAATGCAAATAAGTGTAAATAAAACATACAGTGGCACATTTTATCACACACCTAAATAATTTCTGCAGAATAAATCAAAATTTACTATTTAACAACTGTTTTGTAAGGATCAAGCCTTCTACAATGGGTAAAATTGTAATAAACAGGGATTCAAATGATTCATTGGAGTTTAAATGCAGTTTATTCTTATGGCCATATTGTTTTGCCAAAGTCTGCCCTCAGGCTGTACCCCTTTCTAAAGAAGGGCTAGGTCAGTTATTCTCATGCTAAATTTGAGGGTACGTATTCCACCATCCAGGTTATGCTTGAAGGATAATAATGTATCACAGTGCATAACCTGCAGGGGTAACTTATTCCATAGATCGGGAGGCACTGCAGAATGAATCTCTCCATCATGTTCTGTTTATCTTCTGCTGAATATTTAAGTCCCTGTTTATCATGTTTGCTAAGCGATTACACTTGTGGAGAAATCGGAGATCAAGGCTCTTTACTGCACAGTAGGTGAAGCACAGACGGTGCTCAAGGATGTACAAGGTAATGAACAAAGGGATAGAGCTTCTAGACTTTCTTTGACGCACAAGGTCTTTAAACATGAAATCTTAGTTAGGAAACTCTGGGGTTTCTCTATTTATTTGGTGTGTTGAGGGAGTTACATCCTGAAAGGGGTATTGTGCCATATAACTGGTCTAATCACTGATGAATATAAGGGAATGGTCATGTTTAGATCTGGATGACATATCCTTGGTTATTAGCTGTGCTAAACAGAAAGATTTTCTGACCACAGCTACTACATGATGACCTGAGGACAGCGAACTGTCACTCCAGGTACACAGGTCCCAGACTACATTTCCAGTGGTTGTTTATCACATGAAATTATACTGCACTTTCTCATATTTAACTTGAACTCATTTTCAGTATACAGTATTAACCAGGATACATATGTAAGCAGAGGTCTTGACAATAACACCCAGTTTGTGGTCATCTGAAAACTTAGTTAACCAGAGATCCTGATACTCAGTTTGGAGATCAGACTAGTAAATGCTGAAAAGGAGTCCCATTACAGAGTCTTGGGTAACACCACTGGTGACCTTCATACTTTCAGGTGAGGCACCTAACACATGAACTATGTGAGTTCTAGCTTTTAACCAGTTTAGCATGATTCTTATCCCATATGTATGCATATTTAAAGTTTGATAAACAAAGGCAACACCAAAGGGTAAAAGCTCCTGTGGTTCCAAAGACAAAATAAAGAACCAGCAAGATAAAAACCATCCACAGAGGCTATACACGGCAGACAGTATCAATGAACACTAGAACACCACTAAACAGTTTACTTAAAATGTCAGAATGGGATGTTGTGTCAAACATTTTGGCTAGGTCACGATATACTGTGTAAATAGCATGGCCATTGTCAGCAGCCTATGAGACCCTCTGAAAGAAGTTCATTAGATTTAATAAGCAGGCTCTCCATTTGAGGAAGCCAAAATGTTGAGTCTCTAACCTAATGAGATTTTTGATATCATAATTGATGTAATGAGTTATGATATGCAGAGGCATACCTTGGGTGGGGTGAAGGAGGTGTAAGTGGGCTGGATCAGCAGTAGGGCAGTACCAGCATTCATTTCCATTCTAGCATTTCTGAATTCCAGTATGGAAATGAATTCTGATGCTGCTATTGTGGTCAGTGCTGAAGTGCTTGCCTCGGTGCTTAGTGTGAAGGTATAAATTGTAACAAGCTACTTACTACAAATGTGGAAACTGGTTTGCTACAGTTTTTAAAAGTAGAAAGTAGTTTTTTTTTTTTTTTTTTTGCTTCTGAAGTAGACAACCTCATCTTGAGAGTTGAGGGGCACAGAATGGGTCAGACCAGACTTGGTTCCTGTTTCTGCTGTTCCTTAGGTGAGGAGCTCCACATTAGGGATGTGACCTTCTTTATAGCTTTTTTTTTTGGCCATCAGATCAGGGAGTGACACTGGGCATAAGATGAGCTGATAAAATTTCCGTAGCTTTTACATATCAAGCTTGTAAAGCTGATGGTGCTATATTTTCTAGGGTCAATGACAAGGCCATTGCTGTAGAGGGGTGTGACACCCTAATTAATATGTGATGCCCCTGCACTGGTCCAGTAATCAAGGAGCCTCAATCTTCACCACTGGTAACAGTGAGGGATGTACACAATGGGAGGATGACAAGTGCACACACGGTAAAGTGCAATTTCTCTTAATAGCACACAGAGATCACAGTCAGTCTGGGGCTGGTTTCTCCCTCTTTCTCCAGATCCCCAATAAGACTCCCCACTGGCACAGCTATAGGGTTAAGATGTTAGCTGTAGGGTCACGCCAAGACCTCCATCACCCTCTCTATCCAACCAGTACTTTGTGTCCCTGCCCAAGTAGCTGCTAAACACAGACTTTGAGATATGATTTATATACAAACACACACATACACACACACACACACACACACACACACACACACACACACACACACACACACACACACACACACACACACACACACACACACACACATAAAGCTGGAACAGGTTTACTAGCTATGCCTCCTTCTGCTCAGACTATAAGGTAGTTGTCACTGACACCAATCCCTCCTTATCAGCTAGTATAAGGCCCTTACAAAGGGTGACCAATCCTACTGTGTAATGTTACTATTACCCAATTGGTAGTTTTGACCAAGACTTGCAAGGCTATTTAGGAGTGGCTTGTGCAATGTCACCAAATACATATGTAAGTACTCTAAGATCTTAAATATGTATCACAAATATTAACCACAATGATAAGTTTAAATGTATTTAATAATAAATAATAAAAGAACAAGACAATACTCAGAAAACAAACAGTTACTTCAGAGTTCAAAATATTTTAAAACAACATTGCAGGACAGTTTCAAAGAAATACAGAAAACATCTAAACTAATCTTTACTATAGTCCTATCTATATCTAAGAGAAATACTATGCCCTAAGTCTTACTTAAAGACAACATGCAGGCAGAAGTGTTGAGTGGATGTTTCTAGGTCCAATAAAATATACAAAATGCAAAGTCTCTCTCTGACAGAGTTCTTAAATTAATATCAAATATTACTGCTGGGTCAGCTTAGATGACATCACTCTTTGTCACCTGCCTTTAGTTCCCAGGCTAGCAGAAACTTAACAGAATTCAACATTTCTGTGTGAAAAATACATATCTCTCATTGGAAGTTGTAAAACAATTAAACACTTTTACATATTAGACCTAGTAATTACTTGTCTCCAAGACAATAGAAAAACCTCTAGCTCTAGATATTGTGTCTGCTTCATTGAAACTGAAAGATAACACAATAGTAAAATAATTTCATCTTATTTTCTTGAGGTTTTGTAAGTTAACTCTGTATGTTCCAGCTTCTACTATTAATTAAAATATACATTTGCACAGGTATATAGTTTATATACATTTCTCTTCTTTTCTAGCAGAGTACACTGTGGACACATCCTTGAAGCTCAGTACTGTACAAACCCTGTTCAACACACACTTCTGCACCAGTAGTTTAATATACACTTAACATATAGTTCTGTTGCATTTGTAAGACAAGCATATCATGTTGATATTCACAAATGACATAGAATTATTTACAAAATTCCAGATAGCTGGGCTGGCAGTGTCACAAGGGGTATTGCCATGGTGCTGCCTCATAACAGGAAATCAAATATTGTGCTTAAGCTTAGATTAAACAATTTAGGAGATGTTTGTCAGGGGCATGTTTGGTGCTGTTTATGAAATATTCAGGTCAGTTGTCATGCCCCATGGAAGAAGTATTTATTTATTTGCATTTGGATGACATCCCAACTGGGTCATGGAAGACTCCTTTTCAGTGAAGGCCTGGAGAGAAAAGCTCCAAAAAAGATATTTAGTTGAAAAAAAAACATACAAAAATATTATAGCATACCCTTTGCAAATATAAACAATACTTGAAATACAGTGATTACTTATTTTACATAGACTAGGCATGTAGGTGAATATGACAAGTAGCAGCTGTTAAGAAGGAAAAGTAATATGAGGGAAGTAGATAGGGTATGCACTTGTAGAGGAGTGGGAACAGGAATACAAGAAGAGAAAGAGATCAAGAGCTAAATGGTGACAGAGATCCACACTAAAATGTGAAAAAAATCTGGAGGATTAAGTGTAAAAGTGGAAGAGGGGGATTGCATTATTAATCTGCATGATCAAGATTACAAAAGAAAAAGGATAATAATTCACATCAACAGCTAAGAAGAAAAATCCTAGATTACTGAGGAGAGTAGAAACTCTGTGGTTTTAAAGCAGGAAATAGTAATGTGGACTTTGATTAATCAGGAGAGGAAGCACAGGGGCAGACTTTACAGCTAAAATGATGAGTGTGGAGATATTTCTTGAAATTGTTTTGAGTCTGAGGTTGTCTGAGAGCGGATGACAACTGGTTCCAGAGTTTGACCATATAGCATGTGAGTACAAGGGTTCAGCATTTGCATTTAAGGTCTTATTCTGGTTGGCGAGGTTTGTCTGTCTAGAGCAGAGTTCTTTCATGGGTCAGCACCACTTTACCAGTGAGATTAAGGAAGGACATTTGGACGGTTGATGTAGATTAGAGTAGGTTACTTTCATTTGGGCGTATTGAGGATAGTTGGTAAATTCCATCCAGTTGTTTTTATGTATGAGCAATGCAGTGGTTAATTTGGCTAGACTCTTTTATTGTAGCATGACTACTGTTTGCTGTTCTGTAGTATGAAGGTTAGTGTAGATTAGAGTGGCATAGATTAGACTGGGTAGGAGGTAAGCACTAGTTGTAACCTTATGGGCTTGTTCTGACAGGCTTTGATTCTGTATACTGCAACGATTTTTTGATGATTTTTATGACGTTGGCTGTAGGAAGGTCAAATTTCAGTTTATCGCCCAGAGTAACTCTGAGGAGTTTGATAACTGGGACAGTATCCAGCATAATAATTGTTGGAGGATTAATAGAAAAAGCAGTATGTGTGACAGGACTGGATCTAGGTAGGAAAAACATGACTTTTGCCTTTTTAGCATTAAATTTTAGGTTAGGATGCTGTAGACAGAGTTCAACTGAGGAGTAGGATTCCTGGGTTTTGGCTTGCAGCTCATTAATGGATGGAGGATAGCGAACAAGGATGGAGTTGTCTGCACAATGAGTAAATTTGAAGGGACCCAAAGCAGTATGTAGACCATTGATGAATATATTTAATAGCAATCGGCCCAGCCTTAAGGAACACCTATGTCAATAAGGAGGAGGGAAGAGCGTGCTGTTTGCCACATGACATTACCTACTGAACCATTTGATAGTGCTAGTAGAGAGACTGATAATGGTGAGCTTAGGGAGTAGTTTAGAATGGGAGACTGTGTCAAATGCCTTTAAGAGATCAGGACAGATAGCAGAAGCCAAAAGGTTGTTATTATTGTGTAGACGGATTGTATTTAGAAAAGATACTAAAGCAGCTGTTTTGCTGGGGCTAGGGTGAAAACTATGCTGGGAGTTATAGAGGAGGTGTTGGTCAAAAGGTACTGTAGCGACTGTGTGTGCATACATCTTTCCTGTACAGGTTCATAGGTTCATAGATTTATACTAGGTTAATGACCACCATGGTCTTTACAAGCCTAGTCATGAAACCCAACTCAGTTTTGTCCCTGAGTTCCTTGGATACCTATATGGTGGAGTATGTCAGTGAAGAGGTAGCTAAGTGTTATGTTGGAAGGTATTGTAGTTGGAGATTATATCAAAAACATGGGGATCAAACGGGATTGAATTTGCAATTTCCCATCCAGTGATCAAAGTTTCTTTTGAAGAGGGTCAGGGATGAACTATGTTTCAGGTAGATGAGGAAATTATTCCATAGTGCAGTGATCCTTTGAGACACATATTTCAAAGACTTGCATCTGGAGTGTTTCTCAACAGGCCTCCTCTAAAAATTGGCTTGTTTCAAGTCGGGCTTTCCCGGTAAACAAATATTAAATAAAATAAATGTTAAATAAATAAATAATAAATGAATATCAGTCTCTTAACATGTTCTTTTTATGTTGCAGCCAAAGTTCAGGTCCTCTGATATAGTGCTTCTAGTGTTGTTTGTTTGTGCATGTGCAAGAGATCCATTAGCGCTGCATCTGAAGATGTCTTATATGCTAAGCATAGATCGGCTGTCAGTAACCTGTAGCAGACTGAGTACAGAAATAGGGCCTTAAGGCAATCTGTGTAGGACAGGATATTCATACCCTGGATTCTTCTTCTGAACAACCTTTGAGGGTGTTCTAATTGTTGTAAGTGCCTGGTTGGGGACATGCCAAAGAGGGCATTGTACTCAATGATCGGTCTGATAAGGGCGAAGTAGAGTGGTACTATACCTTCCTTGGACCTGGATGTCATACCCTTGCTTATGGGTTGAGTGACATAGAATGATTTTCTTACTATCTTGGCTATATATTGATCAAAGGCCAGATTATTGTATATATAGGTTTCCAGATCTCTATCAGGTCAACAATTAGGGTTTTTTTATCGATAGAGTAATTAGCTAGGGTGAACAATTTTCCAAAGGGCAATATAATGCATTTCTTCAAGTTGAGTTTTAATCTGTAGCTTTGACACCAGTCATTTGTTTGTGCTTGACCCTCTTGTAGGATGTTGCTGTCATGGGGGGAATATATGATAGTTCCCAATTTACAAGTCATCTGCAAATTTGGTGAGTCAAAGGTCTTTGACTTTAACCTTTACTTCCAAGAAGTAGATGCCAAACAGGAGTGGGCTCAACACGGAACCAAGGGGTACTCCACTGGTGACCAGTCTTCAGGTGGAAGTGGTCTCACTTATCCTGACTTCTTGGGTCCTATATGTGAGCCAGCTATTAATCTATCAAGTTATGTAGGGATTTATACGTTGTTCTGAGAGTTTGGCAACAATATCTGAGTGGGGGTATTGTTTCAATTGCATTGGCCAGATCAAGGTAGGAGGTATGCAGTGTTATTCTCTCATCCATAGCCTTGATGGCCCTCTCAAAGTCTACCAGGGTGAGTAGGCAAGACCTTCCTTTACCAAAGTCAAATAGGGATGGGTTCCAATGTCTGTAGGTTGCCATTGTCCTTGTTGATCATTTCCATGATAATTCATTCCCAGGTCAGACTGGTTAATCTGGTCAGATTGAATGGTCTGTAGCTCCCAGGGTCAGTTGATGGTCCATCCTTATGAAGACGGATGACCATTGTGGCCCTCCAGTCACCTCATGTATAAACTGTTTGAGACTTGTAGATTAAGATTGCTGAAGTGGTCTTGCTAGGCCATGTTTTAGGCAATTTAGGAGGCATCCAGGGAGAATTGTTCAGGCTCATTGAAGCAATGCTTTTGGCTTTAGCAAGTGAGACTATGGCCTTCGCTCTTTTGATAGTTGTGGGAGAGGGGATATGCTAGGAGGAATTTCACAGGAGATACCGGGGGTATGTTGGATAAAGTTGCAGCTAAATTTATCAGCCAGTAGATTCGCTTTGTCACCCTGATCAGTGAAGGCTGTGCCATTTACCAACAGTTCTGCACACTGCTGAGTGTTTCCTTTAAGGCTGCTAACATAGCTGATGATGGCCTTGTGATACTCCTTGGCCTGGAAGGCTATTCTTACCCTGTAATTGGCCTTGTTGGACTTTATTCACCTCTTAGTTTCTTGTTTAGTTGAATCAGGGAGCTCTTGTCTCTGAGAGTTGTTTTTCTGATTTTGGCTATGACTTTTTTCTTTTGTTATATACCCTGTTAAGGTAAGGATTCCCTCAGTGTCATTTGTTTTTGGTGTTAAATCTGTGCTTACGTCTGTTAAGTAGAACAGCCTCAATGCAGCAATTTATATGCTTGTACAGCATTTTTGTAAATAATTCTGCATAGGTAGCTGTGTTCTTGGGGTTTGGTGGAGCCATGAATTTTGAAAAACTGTTACTTAATAGGTTGTAGTTTGCTTTAGAATACTTCCTAAATGTTATGAGTTTAGTTGGGTTTTCCAGGTTGAATTTATTTTGAGGGAGACAGCTTTATAGTCCAACCTCACCAATGAGGACATGACATGGAGGGGGTGCAACACTCTCCTGTGTTGGTGAGTACTGAGTCCAATATGTTTGATCTTCTGTTTAGAGCGTGCACTATCTGGTCCATGGAGTTTGTGTTGATAAAGTCCAAGAAATGTTGTCCGTAGAAGTTACAGGCAGTGTATGTTTCTCAGTATATATATATATATATATATATATATATATATATATATATATACACACACACACACACACACACACACACACACACACACACACACACACACACTCACACACATATATATATATATATATCTATATCTATATATATCTATATATATATATATATATATATATATATATATATATATATATATATATATATATATATATATATATATATATATATATGGGTTCACTTTAGAAGCTCGAAATTCTAAAATATCGAATTTCAGAATCTCGAGCCCATAAAATAGAAACCTTAAAAGAACGAAATCCCAGAAGCGCAAAATTCAAAATCTTGCATATCGGAGATGTTGAATTAGCGCTTCTGGTGTTGCGCTGTGGTTATGGATTCAGGTAGGTGCTTATGTGTTAAGGGTTTTGGGTAGGGGCTGTAGTGTGTGTTAGTGTGTTTTGTTACTGTGATGTGTGTGTGGGAGGGGAATGTAGATTGTGTGGTGGTGTTTTGTGTGTTTGTGTATGTAGTACGACCTTGGAGTTAGTTTATTTAAGTAGGGGGGAGTGGGGGGTGCAGCCCCCCACATAGGGAGGGTGCATGGGGGCTTGCCCCCCTGCTTGTATGTAGGACAGGGTGTGTGTTTGTGTGTGGGGAGGAAGGCATGTGTATGTGTATAAGGTTGTGTTTAAGGTTTCCACTTTATGCACTCGAGATTCTGAAATTCGATATTTCAGAATTTCGAGCTTCTAAAGTGAATCCATGTATATATATATATATATATATATATATATATATATATATATATATATATATATATATATATACAGAGAGAGAGAGAGATAAAGTCTCCAGTGAATAAGGTATTTAGTGGTTGGATGGTAAGCATCTCTTGTAGGTCTAGGTAAGAGTCATATCTTTGATAGTGCAGGCAGTATGACAACTGGCCTGAGGTTACTAAGATCACTTTATTTGGATGTATTATGCAGAGGTAATATGTAACTATGCTTCCAGATTTTTGAGAACATGGAATTAAATTATGGACCTATTGATGAGTTTGGAGACTGGGATGGGTAACGCATCTATGGCTAGTATAAATGATTTCGTTGGAAGATCATCAGCTGGTAAAGTGGTTGATTTAAGCTTAAGCCATGCATACCTCTCAACAAAATAATGGGGGGCAGAGACCCAAAAATAAGGACATAGTTTAAATATTGCACTTATAAACTTAGGAAGTTGCAACACTAACAGGGTTTGTGATATCATGCATTTACTGAAGTGTATGAAGTATGAAATTCAAATGCCTATGTTTATGTAGTGACTTCAGTCCTCTGTGATTTGGCAGAAAAGACACAAACTGCATGTGGAAGAGGCCAAGAAAAAATCAAGCAAGATCTGGATATTCTGTGAAAATTTGGACAGCTGAGAGGTATGGCTTAAGGAGGAGGAGTGATTTGATGACTCTGGTTGAGAGAGGTTGTAGTGAGAAAGCAGCAGTCTGTGGGAGTGGAATTGAGAAAGGGGGTTGCTGGGGTAGTTTTGAAGGAAGGAAGCTGCTGTGGTAATGAAGTGGGAGTTATAATAGTAGGCTATGTTATACACATAGACATTAGACATAGCATTAGGTAGAGGTGGTTTTCTATGGATTAGGAGTTGGTTAAATGGTGCCAAGAAGTTCCATGGGTTTGTTTTATGGTCATCTTGTAAGGTTAAAATAAAAAGTTGTCTTTCTTTACCAAGATTTTGACTTGATTTCACAGAGTTCTGAAGTATAGCATGGCCTGAGGTGTGCTTCTAGGGTCGATTTCTTTTTCTCTTAGCTGTTCTGTGTTCTGTGTTAATCGTGGTGTGATGTTTATTTTTATGTGTTTTCTCCTTAGGGAGGCTTGGTCATTTAGAATATCTAAGATAATTGTATTAAAGTTTTCTGCAGCATTATGTAGGGTAAGATATTTTAGACAATGTCAGTTTATTTGTCTGAGTGGTTCTGTGAAAGTGATAATGCTGAAATTTGATGTGGACAGTATTATTTAGGGGAACAAAAGGATTCTTATTGTAATTTCTAATAGCATAAGTTGAGTGGTGGTCACTAATGTTATCAGGTAGTGTACCAGATTAGAAGATTTTTTGGGAGTGGGTTTTATGGATCCAGTACAGAATTGAGGAAAAAATGTGAGGTTTTGTTAAAGCAGGCTGGGACTTTTTATAAGTTGTAAAAAATTGCACAGGTTCAGTGATTAAGTGCTGTATGAACTGTTAATTGTTGCCCATTTAATGCTGGTATCCCCATGTATAATGTTTTCTAGTTTCATGTCTGCTGATACCTGGGAGAAGATGCCTTCTAGTATGGTGGGGATGTTTTGGGGAGGGATATATATATATATATGTACTAGACTGACAGAGATTAGTTTTCTACCTTTGGAACAGGTTCCTAGATGATAATATGGAGTATATGACATTCTGGGATATGTGGAATTTAGACAGATGTTTCAGTGGTAAAGTTTGACTAAACATGTTTACTAGTATATTGCTGATATTTATTCAATTGGAGTAGTTAGTTCTATTTAGGATGAGTTCTGAGTTATACGGTTATCCTTAACTTTGGAAGTTATCCTAAGTTCACAGGTTGCTTTGTTAGTTTAGTATTTTTCATTTCCCTGCTAATATTTTTATAGTATCCTTGTTATGAGGAGTTTTAAATCTGCTGTAGAATTTAAGGAGCTTTTTCTTTTATAGTAAAATTTATCAGATGTGTATCTAGGGTGGGGCAAAGGGGGAAGCAACCCCGGGCACAAGTTGTTAAGGGACACAACTGAGAAATGCTAATCGGTCACTAATGCACTACCAGCATTACATAATGATTGGCTATACTGCATTTGCTGTCAGGGCCGAAGAGCTTTAACACTTTGTGTATGGTACAAAAAGTAGCAAACAGTTTGCTAGAGTTAAGGAATGCAGGTCAGGGAGAATGGACTTTGCTCCCCAACCTAACCAATTAGCTCACTGACAGGATACATACTGTCAAAGTGGGTAAATTCACCTCTAGCAAAAGACCAATCTCCAGTGGCATACTACAAGGTTCAGTGCTGGGGCTCTTACTTTTTGGAATTTATTTCTTAGAAGTTCAGGCAAACTTGGATGGCCTGCGGCTGACCAGATTTGCTGATGATTGCAAATTGGGAGCAATCACTGAGTCCCGCAACAATGTTAATATACTGTAGACAGGGTTAATGCATACAAATGATTGGTGCAAAAACCACACATTAAAGCTAAATGAAAAAAAAAAAGAATTATTATTCTCCTTGGGAAAGCTGACATACCTGCTAATTACATTATTAACAGTACCTCCCCAAATGTAGACTCAGTGGAGGGTGATCTGGGTACTCAGGTTGATAGCAATCTGAACTTCGACCGCCACGTATCCACAGTAGTAAGGAAATCCTTTTTTGTGGCACATCTTATAAATAAAGGCATCACATCTAGATCTAAGGATGTTATAATTCCTTTACACCTGGTCCTCATCAGACCGATAATTGAGTACAATGCTCTCTTTTACAAGTACCTCACCAGACACCTGTAACAGTTGGAGAGACCATGGAGGTTTCTCACTAAGGAAATGCAGGGTACACAAAACAAATCCTATGTGGAAAGACTGAAAGCCCTGTCACTGTATTCTGTCTTCTACAGGTTGCTAAGTGGTAATCTGTGACTGGCTTACAGGGCAGTCTTTGATCTGGTCCTGATGGAAATGCTACATATTCATAAATCAAACTGCAGGAGGGTAACTCACTCCAGGGATCTTAAACTAGCCTCTGACATGAACAGGTCATGCTGGAGAGATAGATACATCTCTCAGAAACTGCAAATTCTCTGGCAAAAGCTTCTAATTCACATGAAACAGAACCCCTATTCAAGCACAACCAAGATCAATAGGTGGGTGATCACACATTCACTCTTGGGATGGTGTCCATGCCCTTCCTGAACAGAGGAAGTCAGTATTAAATACCATAGATCTTTACCTCTGCGAACTTCACTCACCTGACCAATGATGATTGGGGCAATATAGTTAAGCTTGTAAAGGCTCTAGGGGCATTAGCCTAGTAACCTCCTATGAACCCATAAGAAGGCAGAGCAGTGGCCATCTGATAGTTTAACATAAACATGCACTGTAAAGTACCAAGTCCGTTCACCACATAAACAGGGATAAAATGTGTTAGATAGGAAAGAAGGATGCAGGAGAACAAAAAGCAGAGGCAAACTCCATGGGCAACCGTAAGATATGAATAGTAGTGGGGAAGCATGGGTATTTTTTATGAGGGAGAGGCTTTTTGTAAGATTTACAAAAGAAGGGTAGGTGGGGGACGTAATGAGGGATAGAAGCAGATTGTACAGAGGGAGAAGGGCATGTAGCAGGGGTGTACAAATAAATGAAGAACACAGACTCAGACAGGAGTGATATACTCACAAAGATGAGTAGGACAGGAGATGGATGCAGATATACAGTGGATGGAATAGTGATGATAGGGAGGGAGGGACAATGAATAGGGAATGGAGGATGGAAAACAGCAAGATAGGGATAGGGTGGAGTGATGACTTAGCTGAATCCCAGGTGAGCACAGAGGGCAATAAAGAAAGGTATCCTACATCTGTGTGACCAATACAATGGGCTGATTGCTCCCATAGGGGTCCAATGGGTGGTGGTTATTAACTATACTTCCAATAGCCAGACCAGGAGATAGTCTACATTGCCAAGGCAGACATCCAGCAATCAGTGCACTTTGGTGGCCTCCAGCCTATATAGCTGATATTGGTAGACCAAGAAAGATCCCCTCCAGACTACTTTTAAAAGATAATATTTCACCCCTCCCAAGAAGCAGATGGAGAAAGAACAAGTGACTCTTGCAGATCACTTCCATTAGCTGAGAGTCACATATGCCACCACTGGTGAACCTACATCATCAGAGGCATCTGCTAGTCATTTCAAGGTGACCTTGGCCTCAAATCTTCCTCCTCCATTTTTACAGCTATACCTGCAGATGCATAACTAAATGAAAGAAATGATTACATGCATATACTACAAGCACAGTCACAGCTGCACATTGGACTGGAACAGACATCACAGACACACTCTACTGCAAGAAGAGGCACTCCTGTCTCTTATGGCGCCCCGACATATTCACCTGCCATGTCTCCTCTAGTGAACAACAAAATATGTACTATTAAGTATTCAATTACATGGGTTAAAAACTGTAGAAAACAATGATGCACCTTCAGGTGACTATACCAATGTTGTACTGCTTACCAGATCAAGTGATGGCAGTGACTTTCTATTAAACTCCTGGAATACATCTACCTTTCAAAGTGGGCTATCATTATTGAAAGCTGGTGGTCTCTGAAGTTACTATGCAGGAAGAAGAGGAAAATCATGATGACCTTGGCAAACCACTCTGGGGCCCTGCATTCTCCAGTGTCTGAAATAACCATATGTACTCACATAGGTGTGCAAAAGGAGCAAAGCTGTCAACCTCTGTGTATGCACACATGTCTGTGAATGATGAGTCATATAACATAGTGTTGTGCTACAAGTGCTGCTACATAACCATAGTGCTGCACCATGACTACTGCGACAAATCCAAAGTACTGCACCACAGGTGCTATGACATATCCATAGGATTGCACCACAAGTACTGTGACATAGTGATAGACCTACACCACAAGTGTAGAACATATCCATAGTACTGCACCATAGCTGCTATGACATATCCATAGTACTGCATGATTACTACTGTGCAATGACCAAATTAATACACCACAAATGCTATGATATATCTATAGAGCTACATCACAAGTGTTCTGGCATATCCATAGTGATGCACCGCAACTACTGTGACATAGAAATAGATCTACACCACAAGTGCTTGGACATATCCATAGCACTGCATCATAGCTGCTATGACATACCCATAGTGCTGCACCATGACTACTGTGATATGACCAAAGTAATACGCCACAAATGCTATGATATATCTATAGAGCTACACCACAAGTGTTATGGCATAACCATAGTACTGCATCACAAGTGCTATGATATATCCATAGAACTACACCACAAGTACTATGACATATCCAAAGTACTGCATCACAAGTGCTATGACATATCCATAGAGCTACATTGCAAGTGCTATGACATATCCATAGAGCTACACCACACGTGCTATAACATTTCCATACAGCTACATTGCAAGTGCTATGACATATCCATAGAGCTACATTGCAAGTGGTATGACGTATCCATACAGCTAGACTACATGTGCTATGACATATCTATAGAGCTACACCACGAGTGCCATGACATATCCATAGTGCTGCACCATGAGTACTGTGACTGACCCAAAGTACTATGCCACAAGTGCTATGACATATCCATAGTGCTGCACCACAAGTGCTATGATATATCCATAGTACTGCACCATGACTACTGTGACTTACCCAAAGTACTACACCACGAGTGCTATGACATATCCATAGTACTGCACCACAAGTGCTGCTACATATCCATAGTGATACACCACAATTGCTATTACATATCCATAGTGCTGCATCACAATTGCTATGACATATCCATAGTACTGCACCACAAGTGCTATGACATATCCATACTTCTACACCACAAGTGCTGCTACATATCCATAGGGCTGCACCACAGTACTGAAGGTATACACATGTCATATGCATTGGCATGCTGATCAAATGATCCATGGTCAATGTAGCATGCACAGCTACTGCTGGCAAGTTTGAGTACCACATTGAGCAGCAACAGCGATTCACAAATAGCAGCACTAACTTAATTATCATGGCTGTCATGCTACCTGGCTTATGTTAGTAGGATATAAAGCACCTGTGCCATTTATGCATAACTGTTAAATATCCTTCAGCTATTAAATAGAAAATAATCAGTGAAATTTTTGTAGAATTGGAGATTCACATAGTAAAGGAAGGTGTCTTGTCTTGTATCGTACTTCATCATTTGATTTATACTTGTATCGTACTTCATCAGGACAGCGAGACAGGTGTCATGGTGCATGGGTAACTGATGGGTAAATGGGAATCCATGACACTGGCATGACACTGCATTGTCTACCTGAGGCTGTGAGTGGGGGCAAATTGTTTATGTCAAATAACTTAGAAAGAACTTGTCAAAAGGTGTATGGAGTTCCAGGACTATATGTTGAGGCATGCTTACTGAATGTAAATTGCAGAAGGCAATAACTTCAGCTTTTAACCAGGTGCATAAAGAGGAGAGGTTGTGGCCATAGGTATGTGAATCCTACAGCATATCATACACACCCAATAACTAACATGTTTTGCTCACACATGTAAATGTGCTTTGTGGAGAATGAACTGCTAGGATGTCTGCATGCACACCACATGCCTTTTGGGCAAGGATAATACAGACAATAATTACCCTGAACAGATTTCACAGAGTCTCATGCAGAATGTGACTGCTACAATATAACTAGGTGTCCATAACATTTCTATACAATAGGTGTGATGAAGAGCTTCTGATATGTTATTCCATACAAAGAAAAGGCACAGGGCATTTCAATAAAAAGGTCCACCACAGGGATTGGACAACCAATGCTGAAGAAGCTCACTGAGGTCAAGCAAGCAGCTTTTTTATCTCACTTGCTGAACAGAGGCCAAATATTCCTGGTTGGGGGGGGGGCTGACTTGACTATAGGATCTGCACTACAGCTACCTGTATATCAGTAGAGGAAGCACCAGGTTAGTAATGTTCACTACAGTACCGTACAGTATGGTGTTGCATAATACAACTCGTGCTTGAAGGGAAAGCTTGACCAAGGTCCATCTGTGTATCTAATCTTCCAGTTACCACTAATATATATTTGCAACAACCTACATGACAGGGTATGTCTGATAATATACACTGTCCTGTATTATAATGTGTAGCAGTAGGTATGCCATGGGCAGTTATTGTTTTTTTTTTTTTTTTTGTGTGGGGAGGCAGTGGTGTCTAGAGTGTTCCTGTTTATATAGGTTGCATCAATAGAGAGTGCTGGACAACAGGCCACCACAGGGCTGCCATCAATAGGGTAACTGTAGCTAACTGTGGTGACAGCCTGCAAGTGTCATTGTGATGTAACACTGTGACACTGACTGTTACAGTACAGGAGATCACCCATATCTATAGCGTAGAGCTACAGGCTGAGCAGACAACCTCATGAGTGCATAATGTATATGTTATAACTGGAAGTCCCTGATGAGCTCCATCTATGCCTCCAGTGTATGCAGTATCTGAAATTTGCACCATTTGCACCATTTCTGAGGTGTGCTTAACCCTATATATATGGTTCCCCCTTCAGAAGTTCAAATGGCTGAAATCTCGAAATGCATATAGCCGAGGCTCGACCTTCTTAAAGGGAAACAAAACAAAAAAAAGAACGAAACACAAAACAATGTTTCTGCAGGAGGGCAAGCCCCCCCTGCACCCCCCATACCCCCTGCTACTTATTTATTCCAACTCCGAGATCGCACTACAGCACAGAAAAATAATTCTCCCGTTCTGCACTGTATGCTGATCCCCATTCAGAAGGTCGAGCTTCTGAAATTTCGAGCATATGGTCTTGGCCATATGCATTTCGAGATTTCAGCCGTTTGACCTTCTGAAGGGGAACCATATATATATATATATATATATATATATATATATATATATATATGGGAGTAGGTGACACCGTGACTCCAGAACATTTCCTGATATAGCTATAACACTCATCATTAACCAACAGATGTTTAGGTCTGTAATTGAGGCACATGCTGCTGGTACCCATGGCACTATAGAGATGGTCAATATATTCTATGGCATGTGGAATGATTTACACCAACTGAACAATGATATGGAGTACAGGGACAGGGAACACACAATGCTGATAGGTTGCAAGTGACAAAAATGGCCTCCCTAGGTGCCTCCATGAGACAAACTGCAACCATCATCTGGTCTGCCTGTATAGCGAAGCTTTGGATGTAAAGAAGTTAGTCACAGGTGATATCATTTCACTCTACAGAGACTATTGTTGAGGCAGTAACACTGTTTCCTGTGGTGCACAGCCTGCCATGAATGGTTATTGTCATCATCCCATCATGGGCAGTAGTGCCACCCCCCACATTCAGCATCTGAGATGCCTCATCAAACTGCACACACATTTTCCCATGGTTTCACCCTTTCCATGTTATCTGTGGACTTTTCCTGCCATATCCAGTCATAAACATTGACCAGGTCATTGACAACAATGCTTTCAGGATCAAAATACTGCATGCCCCATCAGGGAGCATGTACATGGCCCCTTAGTTCTACACCTTCTTAGTCATAGATGGCATTGACCACAACACTGACCCCAACACTGCATGCAAGCACAGGGGACACTACTGAAGGTCATATCATGACATTTTGACCCTATGAATGGACAATGTGATCCCTGTCTTGATACAAACTCCCAGATTGCATGGCTACTGTGTTCACCTCCCACAATCTGACCAATAACAAATTGTTGCAGCTCACCTGCTACTGTCTCTAGCCACCTGTACAAGTGATAATGACTGTGCCCTGTCCATTCTCTGATCTGTGTGGGTGTTGTGATACCAGGCCAGGACATACACTGCCCTGCTTAGCCTGGGTGTGATAACTCATGCATAATGGCCCATAGTTGTGATCAGACACTGTGTTTTTGTCACTGCTATCGTGCGTTGTACTCACTTCTACTTCAGTTGTGGTACTGTTGTTGCTGTTTCATGTTCTTCCCCTCACTCACTCTCTGCCCTGCACTTTTGCGGCTATTCCTGCTACTATGACAGTTACAGACAGAGCTGTAACTAGGGCAGAGAGAAGGGAGTGACTGCCCCAGGCACAAGATCTTAGAGGGTACGATTAGCAGGTGCCAATGGTGTGCAATTGCAGTACCAGCATTTGTTCATGAATGCTAATAATACATTTGTGGTCATGACTGAAGTCTGAAGTGCTGAACTATGTTTTATAGTTTAAGAGTCTCAAGCAACTAGTTAATTTTCTAGGGAGTAGTTTGCCACAGTTTCAGAGAAGCACATCTGTCTTTTAAGACTGTTTTTTGCTCCTCAAGATGTCAGTGTGGTGGAAGCAGTTAGTGTGTAGGTAGTTTGACTGTAGAAAGCTACAATTTCAGAATAAAATACCTTTTTTGGCTCCTCAACTTAAATTTGAGGTTTGGAGGGCAGTTTTGAGAACTGGACAGGGTGACAGATAAGCAAGCCACAATTCTGGTATGGAAGGCCCTGCCAGTATGATAACCAATTGGTCCTTCTGTTTGTGCAATACCATGTCATGTGTCATGGCACACATAACAAAATTCTTGATGCAGATGCAAACTATAGTGGATTGTACTGTAGTACCCCCATGAGATATTTAGGCATCAAAAGCATACCATTACTCGTCCAAATGCATGATCCACTATATTTTACATTTCTTCTTGGGCTGCACTATAGATCATTTCCTGCATGGTCTAGGGGCTGTATATGGTATGTCTGGCACTGCCTGCATCATAGAAAAACATGTTGTATGCAGCTTGCTCCCTGAATGTCTAGTACATGCATGTATAAATCTATCTATCAAGTGTTTGTGTGTGTGTGTGTGTGTGTGTGTGTGTGTGTGTGTGTGTGTGTGTGTGTGTGTGTGTGTGTGTGTGTGTGTGTGTGTCTGTGTGTGCGTGTGTGTGTGTATGTACTTGTGAGTATTTGTATGCATCTAGTAGGCAGATGACCTTGTAGAAAGTTAAATTATTTCAGACATGCAAAATTTGTGAAAAATGTGAACTACCTGGATGGCACATGGACATATTATAGATGATCAAAAAATGCCACAAACTGGACCAGCTCCAGTAGTTAAACCCATTTATTCACAATACAAAGGTACCAAAGATAAAATCGTTGCCAATAAAAACTTCAAGAAATATACTTCATATGTTAAGCGTTTTCTTCGCATAAAATAGGGACTTCATCAGAACAAACTGAACCACAGCCACTTAAATACATTTTCCCCCCACCCTTAATTATATTCCATTATCCATCAATTAATTCATGTTTTAATTAAGAGTGGAGGGAAAATGTATTTAAGTGGCTGGTTTTGTGGTTCAGTTTGTTCTGATGAAGTCCCATATTTTATGGGAAGAAAGCACTTAACATATGAAGTATATTTCATGAAGTTTTTATTGCCAACATTTTTATCTTTGGAACCTTTGTATTGTGAACAAACGGGTTCAACTACTGCAGCTGGTCCATATTATAGATGATGCCCTGTCAGTTTAAGAAGTGAAAGTCCTTTCTGCTGATGTTTCGCAGGCCCTTGGAACCTGGTAAGGCTTTGATTTCAACATGTGTGCAGTCTACAGGAACGCAACTCCACATACTGTAACATAATGCCGAGAAACTTGTTTAGGATCCATGAAACTGATACCTGTAATATCCCTAATGCGCCCATCCAGGTCACTGATATGTCTCTGTAGTTTAGAAGGTTAAGGCTACATATATTTTAGTATCTTCAAGAACAGGCATAATTCTTATTTCCCCCTTCATTTTGTTTGTGGATAAAATCAGCTTAGGATGGCCCCTTACAGTCTTCTTGTCCAGTTTGGAAATGATTGACTAGGTTCCAATACCACTCATAGATTCATAGATTTGTACTAGGCTAGCTGCCCTTTTATGGGCTATTTTAAGCCTAGCCAATTACTCCATGTGAGAATCAAACCCATGCACCTAACGTTTGTAAGGTAAACACCTAAACCATTATTCCAATCTCCCAACCCAGCCTTGCCATGGTATGTCATGCACAGTCTGTATCTCTTCCATTAGCATTCATGGCCTCTTCATGGTCTGTCATCCACTGCCTGTATCTCCTGCCTTGGCATTCATGGCCTTACCATTGTATGTCAGTCTGTATCTCCTCCCTTGGCACTCATGGACTTACCATGGTATCTCAGGCACTATCTTGGCACATCTGGCCTTGCCATGGTATATCAGCCACTGTCTGTATCTCCACACTTTCCACTTCCGCCCTTGCCATGGAATGTCAGGGAATGTTTGTACCTCCTTCCTTGTCCCTTCTGCCCTTGCCATGGTATATAAGGCACTGTTTTTATCTAAAACAGTGAAAAATGGTGTAGTGTTATAAAAACAACCAGAACCAAGCAAAAATAATGCCACATGCCAAAATGGTTAAAACCAATAACATTTATTAAGCGATTGAGAGCTTTTGTCCCACAAAGGAGACTTCATCAGAATAAAAGAAACACTCAACTAGATATCCTTAAATACTATTCTCCAAAGCATTCCATCATCTAATTAAAAGGTAATTAAGCAATTAAACCACCAATTAAATTCTTAAAACTGCAAGGATGATTTCTAGAAAAACAACAACATGTGCAATAGTATACACAATATGCTAAAAGGTTTCCTCCCTATAAAATCACACAATAAAAGGCTTCTTACAAAAAATATGATGTTCATAATTTATTAGCCCCAGTGTTCAAAACTGATGCTATTGATACATGTTTGTTCAGCCTTGGTATAAAAGTGGCAGCTAACCTAAGCTGCCACATTAATTCTCTGTTACTAAGCCATCATCTCCAGTCTCCCCCTCTCAGGTTAATATTGATTTTTTTCCAATATTCCAAAGGAGAACTTTTTAAATTTACTGCATCTGACTGAGTGTTCATGCAAGGCCCTATTTTATTTATGGTTGGCAATACCATATAGGTGTTCTTTAAAGGAACACTCTGTTTTGCCAACATAGAATGCTGAACAACCATTCCTCTTTGCCAAATAAACAACTCTTGGCATGGAGAAGTTCCTTTTTGAAACATAATTTTTGTTGTCAGGATATTATCAAGTACCAGGGTTTGTACCTTTGCTATAAAAGGACATTGTTTGCAACATCCACAGGGTGTAATACTCCTGTCCATTGATGAAACCTCAAACATTTTATTTTCAAACAACTGTTTAAAATTGGATGCAGTCTTCATAATAAAAATAGGTTCAGTCTTCACCATATTGTGTATAGCTGAGTTAACTTTTAAAAATGTTCCAATTTCTCTTATCTCCTTCGAAAACTGGTTATACTGTATAATAAGAGTTTTTTTTCACATTTCACCCCTCTTTCCTCGATTATCCAGACCTGTTCCTAACAAGGGATTATATTTGCCATCCCATTCGTTAAACACTTCATTAATCAAGCCACTGACCAAATTCTATGGATAACCTCTGACAACAAGTATCTTGTTTAGCTTAACCAATTCATCCCACATCTTATCATATTGGGATGCCATCCTCACCACCCTGATTGCTTGACATTTTACTATACTTTTCTTTTGTAAAAAAAGGTGGAAACTAGTAAACTGTAAATAAGAATTACAAAAAGTTTTTTTTTCTATCCACATTTTACTTAAACCCTTATTCTGTGTGAGATATAAGGATGTCTACATAGTTTATCCTCTTTCTGCTCTGGTGTACGTAAATTTTAAAAAATTCATAGTGCTGTTTAAATATTCAACAAATGGATGAATCTCAACCTCACCACCATCCCATAAAATAAAGATGTCCACAAGGAATCTCAAATATAAATGAAGAAACTTGGAAAAACCTACTGTTAAAAACATGGTTTTCCCATCCCAACAAAACGATGTTTGCAAAAACAGGGGTGCGAGCCATACCCCTGATTTGCTGAAAGAAATCTCCTTCGAAAAAGATAAAATTATTGTCTAAGATAAGTGACACTAATTCCATGACTAAAGCCACTTTCTCATTAGATAGGGAAGGGAAGAGAACCTATAAAGAGTGTCATGAAAAAGCTCAAGCCCTTCATTTTGGGGAATGACAGTAAATAAGTCCTTAACATCAATAGTTAAAAATATTCATTCTTTCCTCCAGATGTTGGTGTTTAAATGTCCCAAGAAATCCCAGGAGTCTTTAATGATGTGTTGTGTTGCTTCAATAACATGTTTCACCCACCTATCAACCAAGACTGACAAAGGATGTGTTTCAGATCCATGTGCTGAAATTATTGGCCTAAAGAGAGGTTTTGCCACAACTTTATGAATTTTTGGAATTCCAAAAAATGTAGGAATGATAGGTTTATAATTTGATAAAAAAATATAGGTTTCAACATCGATAAACTGATTTAGGACATACTCTTCTAGGTAAGAGTCAGTTCTATGGTACACAATATTAATTTGATTTTTGGATATGGGATACAAGTTTTGGTATTATGCAAGATATCCAACGCAAGGTGGAATAATCTTATACCTCAAACAACACTATTCCACCCCTTTATCAAGATTCATGATATGTAAATTCCTATCATTCCTAAGTTTGTCCAAACGGTTTTCTCTTTCCTACTGAGATTATGAAATGTTTGTTTGCTATAAGAATGCATCTTATAAATATCCTCCATCACTGCTGTTTCAAAAAAATGTATAATAAGATATAAAGGAGGATTAAAGATGATACGTTTCTTAAGGCAAACCTCATTAGACGATTTATCTAAAACTTCACTGTGTGTTTTATCATGAAAAAAGTTATTAAAATTGAACTTTCTTGTAAATAATTTAAGATCTACCAGGGAATCTGCAATATCAACATGCCTAGTTGGAAAAAACTTGAAACCTTTTAAAAACAAAGTGTTCTTTAGTGATGGAGCTGTTAGTGTAGTTGTAGATGTTGAAACCCCTCATAAGAATTGATGATACCATCACTCCCCTTATTCGTCTTGTTTTTTCCCCCTTCTCTCTTCTGATAACCCCTCTGGGGGAAACGGTGTAGGGATTTCTGGAAATGCAGACCTGAATCCAAAACTTGTTAAATGAACATGTATCAATAGCACCAATTTTGAATATTAGGGCTAATAAATTATAAACATCATATTTTTTGTATGAAACTTTTTATGGCTTATATGTGATTTTATAGGGAGGAAACGTTTTAGCATATTATGTATACTATTGCACATGTTGTTGTTATAGAAATAATCCTTGCAGCATTAAGAATTTAATTGGTGGTGTAATTATTTAATTACTTTTTAACTAGCCAATGGAATGTTTTTGAGAATAGTATTTAATGATGGCTATTTGATTTTTTTTATTCTGATGAAGTCTCCTTTGTGGGCTGAAAGAGCTCAATATCTTAATAAATTGTATTGGTTTTAACCATTTGGTGGTGCTGTGGTAGCGTTGTCGCCTCACAGTAAGATGTTATCCTGTTCGATTCTCAGCTAAAGCATCTTCTGTGTGGAGACATGCGTGAATGGGCGTACCTTCGTTGAAGGTTGTGCGTCAGAGCTGGCAACTTGGCATGTAAAAATCTCCTGCCAATCATTAGCGGACCGGAGATCCGCTGTGGCGACCCCTAACCGGGAAAAGCAGAAAGACGCAACAACATTGGTTTTAACCATTTTGGACCCTCAGTGACATAATTTTTGATTGGCAATGTTTGTGTCTCCTAACGTGGCACTTGTGGCCTTACCACGGTATGTCATACACTGTCTGTATCTTTTCCTTTGGCACTCATGGCCTTGCCTTGGTGTATCAGGCACTGTCTTTGCACTCATGACCTTGCCATGGTATGTCAGAGACTGTCTTTATATCATCCCTTGAAGCTCATGGTCTTGTCTTGGTATGTCAAGCACTGTCTATATCTCCTCCATTGCCAATCACAGCCTTGCAATGGTATATCCATCTGTATCTCCTCCCTTGTCACTTGTATTTCATGAATTGTCTGTTGGCACTCATAGCCTTGCTACGGTAAGTCAGGCAATGTCTGAATCACCTCCTCTGACACTGCTGTCCTTGCCATGGTATGCTATTCACTGACTGTATCTTCTGCCTTTGCAATCATGGCCTTACCATGGTATGTCAGGCATTGTCTGTATCTCTTCCATTGCCAGTCACAGTCTTGCAATGGTATATCCATCTGTATCTCATTCCTTGCCACTCATGGCCTTGCCATGGTATGTCAGGCCCTGTCTGTATCTCCTCCACTGGTCTTCATGCCCTTGTCATGGTCTGTCAGTCATTGTCTGTATCTCAGTCATTGGCACTTATAGTCTTGCTATAGTATGTCAGTCTGTATCTTCTCCCTTGGCACTCATGCCTTGGCCATGGTATGTCAGACACTATCTGTATCTACCCTGGTGGCACTCATGGCCTTGTCATGATATGTCAGGCACTGTCTATAAATCCTCCCTTGTCACTCATGGCCTTGCCATTGTACTTCATGAATTGTCTGTGTTACCTCTGTTGGCACTCATGGCCTTCCTACGGTAAGTCAAGCAATGTCTGAATCGCCTCCACTGACACTGCTGACCTTGCCATGGTATGTCATTCACTGTCTGTATCTACTGCCTTTGCACTCATGGCCTTACCATGGTATGTCAGGCATTGTCTGTATCTTCTCCATTGCCAGTCGCAGCCTTGCCATGATATATCAATCTGTATTTCCTCCCTTGGCACTCATGACCTTGCCATGGCATGTGAGGCCTGTCTGTAATTCCTCCGCTATACTTCATGGCCTTGCCATGATCTGTCAGTCATTGTGTGCATCTCTTCTATTGGCAGTCATGGCCTTGCTATAGTATGTCAGTCTGTATCTCCTCGCTTGTCACTCATGGTCTTGCCACAGTATGTCAGGCGCTGTCTATATCTCCTCTATTGGCACTCACAGCCTTGCCATGATATGTCAGTCTGTATATACTCCCTTGACACTCATGGCCTTGCCATGCTATGTCAGATACTGCCTGCATCTCCTCTCTTGGCAGTCAAGGCCTTGCCATTGTATGTCAGGCACTCTAATTTTCTCCTCCCTTTGCACTCATGGTCTTGCTATTGCCTTGCCATGATAAGTCAAACACTGTCTGTATCTCCACCCATGAAACTCATGGCCTTGCTATGGCATGTCTGCCAATTTCCAACAACAGTATAAAAACAAGAACAAAAGCTAACCACACCAATGGCAAAGTGTCCAAAAACATGATTTTAAACACTGGCACAATGTATTCCTTCATTTAGTGCTTTCATCCTTACGGACCATCGGGCTCCATCAAAACTGATACAATTTAATCAAAAAACACATTTAAAGCCTATCCAATTAAATTGCAACCAATGAAATAGTAGCATCCATTGAGTCACATTAATTAATTCAACACTATAATAAAACCACACCCCCATATCCTGTTCCACATTCTCTCCAATACACTTTTAATATTATCCATTTCATTCACTCCTGGGAATATTGTGGAATTCAGTTTCAATTGCCAACGCAGTTCCTTTTCCTCTAATACATTTTTCCAAGGGCCGATCACTTTTAATTTTTTCAAGAACCAAACATTAAAAAATGTATTACAGGCAAAGGAATTGCATTGGCAATTGAAACTGAATTCTGCAATATTCCCAGGATTGAATAAAAAGTGCTGCTGTGTAAAATCTTACTATAATGGTAAATGTCCTTGCCTTCACTGCTGCAGTATTCTTAACTGATGGGATTCCCTGCCATGGAAGCTCGATGTCCGGCCAGTCAACAAAAGCCTACTGTCACTTTAAGGTATGCTGAATGCCACCCAAATGCTCCTTTCATAGTGTAGGGCATAAAGGTGACTTTCAGACATACAACAATCAAAACTGATTGCTCCAGTAAGAACACCAGTCCAAGAAATGCAAGAGGTAACCTGTACCTCCAGGAAGGCAAAGGACTAGGGAGATGGAGGGAGAGAACAAATACTGCAGCACTGAAGGCAAGGACATCTACCGTTATGATAAGATTTTACACAACTGTACTATGTCCTTACATTCACTGCTGCAGTATTCTTAATTGATGGGAAAGTGCCAAAGCTCAAGAGGAAACTAGGGAGGAGGAAGGGCAGAAGAATTCCCTAAAAAAAAAACATGAAGAATGGAACTAGCAAAACCAGTCCTATCTCTGGAGATACCATCCAACTTGTAGTGCTTGGTAAAGGTATGCAAGTCCAGGTAGCTGCTTTAAGAATAGAATTAGTATCTCCATCCTTGAAAAAACAAATTAGAAGAAGCCACAGCTCTAGTAGAATAAGACTTAACAGAAGAAGAAAGGCTCTTCCATGAAAAGTGCAACAAAAAGGAATAGTCTTAAAAATTCAAGAACAAATAGTTTGCTTGGATACAGAATGTCCCAAAGACCTAGGATGAAAAGAAACAAACAACTGATTAGATTTTCTAATAGCCTTAATCTTATCAAAATGAATCCTGAGTTCCCTATTCACATCCAAAGTATTCAGCACCCTCTCATAGTCAGATTGTGGAGAGGGAAAAATGGTAGGCAAAGTAATAAACTGATTATGGGATAGCTCATTACCCACCTTAGGCATAAATGGAAGATTAGTATGCAAGGAGACCCTATCCTCATGAAAGATCAAAAAAGGAGGATTAGCCAGAAATCTTGCAACTCAGATATCCATCTGACAGAAGTAAGAGCTAACAAAAGAACAGTCTTCCATGAGCAATGTTGCAATGAAGCTGAAGCAAAAGGCTCAAAAGGAGTCTGAGTCAACTTCTCCAAAATAAAATTAAGGTCTCAGGGAGGAGGAACAGGCTTCCTGGGAGGTCTAATATTAAGGATGCCTTTAAGAAATTGTTTAACCTCAAATCTAGAAAAGGAGGAGATAAAGGCAGACCAGCAGAGATAGCTGCTAACAGGTCTTAACAGAAGAATAAGCCAAACTCGTATTGAGCAACTCACACAAGTAAGAAAGAACCAAAGGAATATCCACAGTAAGTGGGTCCATGCTACAAGAGAGACACCGAATACAAAAACTGTTCCATTTGGATAAGTAGGATTTACTAGTAGTAGTTATCCTGGCCTCCTGCAGAACTTGCAGCATGTCCTCAGAAAAAAAGGTGTCTATGAGGAATCAAAACCCTATCACCCATAGTGTCAGTTAAAGCATGGACAGGTGGGGATAGATGAGAGATCCCTTGTCTTGTGAGAGTAGATCCACTTTGTGAGGTAACTTGTGATGATTACCAATAACTAGATGCAGAAGTAGGGGGAACCAGTGCTACTGTTGCCAAAGGGGAGTCACCAACAAGATTTTGGTAGCATCCTGTTGAATCTTGGACAGTACTTTCAGAATGAGAGAAAGGGGAGGGAATGCATAAAGAAACACCCCCTTCCATGAAAATGAGGTGATGCCCACCTTCCATACCAGAGGACTTGGGACTCTGGCACAAAACAGAGGAAATTGTCTGTTCATAGGGGAGGCAAAAATATCCACTTGAGGAATATCCCACTGGTGGATAATGCCCAGAAACATATCCCTGTGAGTCATCTATTCATGAGACTGAATTGAAAACCTGCTCAGAACATCTGCCAAAATGTTCTGACCCAAAGAGGCATAAACTGTCTTCAGAGTCATTTAACACTTGACAGCAAGATCCCATACCAGAAATGCTTAACGGCAAATAATCTTGTTCCTCCATGTTTTTTGATATACCACATCACTGTGGTATTGTCTGTGAATAGCTTGAGAGGCCCCAGAGAGAAACAAGTACAAAAGGCATGAAGAGCCAGCAGAATAGTTCTCATCTCTTTGACATTGATGTGCTCCTTCTACTGACGAGGCAACCATACCCCCTGTACTTTTAGGGAGCCAAAGGTCTCTCCCCATCCCATGTCTGAAGTATCTGTGAACAAATCCTGAGAGGAAAGAGGGGGATTAAAAGAGATCCTTTGATTCAGAGACAACTGTTGTATCTATCTGTGATGTTCCTGTCTGAGACAAGGAAGAAGAGGAACTATAAAGTCTACAGGATGAGCATGTTGAAGCCACACTGATTTCAAAAAACAGTGAAACTTTTTCATGTGAAGTTTGGCCAGATGAAGCATTGGAATGGTAGATGCCATGAAACCCAGAGCTCTCAGAAACTCTGTGGTGATAATGAAAGCCACAGCAAGAAGAGTGTGAAAGAAAGAAATAAGAGTTAAGGCCTTTGGAGGAGGCAGGGATGCAAGCACTGGCACTGTCTGAATCCTGCAACCCAGAAAAATATGATTCTGAGAAGAAGTCAGAGAACTTTTTGAAATTTATTGCGAACTCCAGTTTCTGAATAAGGGAAATGGCAAAATGAAGATTTTTGAAAAAGGATCTCTGTAGAGCATGCCTGAATCAGCAGGTCATCTAAGTAAGGAAAGATTTGTATCCCTTGAGGCCTGCATAAAGCAATCTCAGAAGCGAAGGAATTTGGTGAATACCCTTGGGGCAGTAGAAAGGCCAAAGGGCAAAGCAGACAACTGAAAATGCCAGGAAGCAATAGAGAAATGCAAACACTTCCTGAAAAGAAGATGTATCAGAATATGGAGATAAGCATCCTTGAGATCCAGAGATACTGTATAGGCCTGAGGGAGCAAGAGAGGAAACAGAGTCTGAAGGGACAACATCTGAAAGGAAGATACCTTCAGAAACATGTTTAGATGAGAAAGGTCTAGAATAGGTCTCCAAGTGCCCTCTTTTCTGGGCATTAGAAAGAGTCTGAAGTAGAACCCTTTCCCCTTTTCTGACACAGGCACCTTTTGAATAGTACCCTGAGTCAAGAGATCTTGAAGAACTTTTGAGAAAAAGGGAAGTTGTTCCTGAGGATGCTGAGGAATTCTCGTAAAACAAAGATGGGATTTTTCACACCATGAAATACCCCTGACAAATGATAGACAGAAGCCAAGAATCCTTTGTGATCTGAAAGCAGACAGGAAGAGACAGAGAAAGGTGAAGAGAAAGAGGACTGTGGCTGTGAAGAGAAGGATAGTCATACAGCACCTGGTTTGTCAGGAAAGCAAGGCTTCTGAAATCCTGAAAACTGAGCGGCTTTAACAGGAGGAGCCATTTGCCACTCTTCTTACCTTTGCTAGAAAGGTGAGATTGCCTACGAACAAAGGCTGGCTTAGTGGGATAGTTTTTATGAAATTTTGGCACAGGAGAAGCAAACATGTTTAAGCTCCTGTAAGGCCTTACCCTTATCCTGAAGGGATATAAACAAACTAGCAGCAGCTTCCCTAAACAAAAGTTTAGAATCCAGAGGAGCATCCATCAACTTAGCCTTAATATCATCAAGTAGAAGTGAAGCCTAAGCCAAGAATACCCCTCAACACTGAACCAAAAATAACAGCCCTAGAAGAGGCATCCGTCACATCATAACTACATTTGATAGAATGACAAACAACTTGCGAGGAAGTCCTTAGCAAGGAAAGAGCAGAAATTGTACCCTTAGAGTCTGGAAAATCAGAAATAAGTTGACAGGCCTGAGAAAGAAGAGCCAACACATACCTAGACATACACATCTGATAATTAATAGCCTTAAAAGCCAGGGTAGCAGAAGTGTAAACCTTATTACCCAGCTTTTCCATGGTTCTGCTGTCCTTCTTTGAATGCAATAACTTGAGCGAAGGAAGCAATTGAGATGGCTTATCAGAGGCTACCAAAACCCCAGAGGGTTCAGCAGCAGGACATTTATACAAAAAAGAACAATCCTCTGGCACCCTATAAAACCTATCAGGCTTCTTTGGAGCAGGGGGCTTAAAATCGGGAGTATTAGAGGCATTGGAAAAGGCATCCAGCAAAACAGCCAAAATAGGATCAATAGCTGCAAGTTTAGGAGATTCCAATTGCAGCAACTAATAGTACCTCTTATGGAAATCAGAGACCTGAGCACAATCCCACTTAAAAAAAATTCCATAATCCTAGAGATTGTATCCCCAAAGGAAATTTCCTCAAAAGGAACATCAGGACTATTAGATTCCTCCTCCTCCTTCTCTGACCCATGGTCCAAAGGAGAAGGAATTTGAGTAGAATAAGTCAAGGATTCATCATCAGAAACCAACTCTTCCTCAGAAGAAACCAGTTCTCTAGGCCTTTTAAATGGAGTAGATAACCAAGGAGGAGCAAGAACAGAAACCACCTAAGGAGGTTTCAATGACATTAATGCATTAAATAGTCCCTGAGTAAGGGTCTGCCACTCACTTTGTGGATCAATAGGGGTAGAGGAAACATGTTTAGTTTTTTGTTTCTTTTTTAAGGGAACTTTCACCCTATAAAACTGAGAGGGCTTAGACCTAGCACGGCTTTCAACAACCATAAAAGGAACCTCTTCCCCAACTAAAAACTGAAGAACCCCCCCCCCAAGGCCCTTGGAAAAAAATCAACTGTGGTTCCCCCTGAGCATCTGAAATGGATGTCTGCAAAGCCTCTTTGGATGTGCTGGCAGCCAGATCCTCACCAACCTCAAACCCTGTTGTGACAGCGGAATCCAACAACACAACTGGGTGAGCCTCCAATTTAATAATGACTGCAGGAAGAAACATCTGGCAGAGGTTGGACAGCAGAAGATTCCGGTTATACTCTCACCTTCTTCTTCTTCGCTAATGGCTGACCCTTGGGGTAGGAGATTCCATCCATTGTATCTTTATCAAGAAGCTTAAGGCACTGGTTCTCAAGATACAAAAAAAGGGAAGAAAGCCTTCTATGAAGTGTTTTCAGAATGACCACCTGACAAACTGAGCAAGACTTATGGTCATAAGAAGCTCTTATACCAAAAATATGCTTATTTCTGGTGGTCTTTATGGGGAATCTGTCTGCCACACTTGCCTTTACCCTTCCTGGATGACATGAACCCCAAAGAGCACACACAAAAAAAAAAAACAACCCCCCCCCCCAACAGGGCAGTTATCTGCAACTGCTAGGAGTCAGCAGAGTAAGCATTCACTGGAGAATGAATTCAACTGGCACATAACAGACATAGGTGAACAGACTTACAGTGAAAAAATATGTTCAGACTGGGAGCAAAGAAGTTCTGATTATGGTATGCTTGAACATCACCTTTATGCCCTACTCTAAGCAAGGAGCATTTAGGTGATGTTTGGCATACCGTAAACTGACAGTAAGCTTTTGTAGACTGGCCTGATGTTGGCTTCTATGGCAGAGAATCCCATCAGTTAAGAATACTGCAGCAATAAATGTAAGGACATCAGTTAGTATTAAAAGTGCATTCCAGAGAATATGAAACAGTATATAGGAGGTGTGGTTTTATTACAGTGTTAAATTATTGAATGTGACTGAATAGATGTTAGTATTTCATTTGCTGTTATTTAATTAGACAGGTTTTAAATGTATTTTTGATTAAATTGCATCAGTTTTGATGAAGTCCGGTAAGGGCGAAAGTGCTAAACGAATTTTCTGCATCTCCTCCGTTGACACTCACAACCTTCTCATTGTTTGTCAGGCAGTATCTGTATGTCCTGCCTTGGCACTCTTGACCTTGACATGTTATGACAAGCACTGCCTGCATCTTCTCCTTTGATACACATGGCCTTGCCATACAACATTGTGGATACTGGTGAAGATCGTGGGTAAAACTCCATTTTGCTGTGCTTCTGCTATTGCTACTGCTAGCATGGCTCCTGTCATGCCCAACATTAATCTCACTGCTCAGACTGGGCATTCATGTGGCATATTATGTCATTTTTATACATTTTTGAGTCATTTGATCATTTTGGACATCAAGCTTCTGACAAACTATGTTGCTAATTTGTATGGGGTTCCTCATTTCCATACCATTATGCACTAATTAGTATGCACCACATACCAGGCTATTTTGATCCCTGTGTTACTGCACTAATGATCTTGCCATGGTATTTCAGGCACTGTCTGTATCTTGTCTTTTGACATTCATGGCTTTGCCATGGTATCTGAGGCAATGGCTGTAGCTCCTCCATTGGCTCTCCTGGTCTTGCTATGGTATGTCAGTCTGTTTCTCCAGCCTTGACACTCACTGCCTTGTTGTATTATTTCAGGCTTGTCTCTATGTCCTCCATTGGCTCATGGCTTTGCCATCATACTTCAGGCACTATCTGCATCTCCACCCTTGCCACACATGGCCTTGCCATGATATGTCAGGCACTATCTGCATCTTCACTCTTGGCACTCATGGTGCTGCCATGGTATGTCAGGCACTGTCTGTATTTCCTCCCTTGGTATTCATGGCCTTGTCATGGTATGTCAGGCCTGCCGGTATCTCCTCCATTAGCACTCATGACTTCGCCATCATATACCAGACACTGTCTGTATCTCCTCCCTTGACACTGACAGCCTGGCCATACAGCCCTGTGAACACTGGTGTAGATAGGGAGTACAAAGACATGTTGCTGTGCTTCTGCTGTTGCTGTTCCTAGCATGGCTGCCATCAGGTATACCATGAACCTCAGTGCTCAGAATGGGCATGCATGTGGCAAACTATGTATTTTTATACATGTTTGGGTCATTTGAGCATTTTGGGCATCAAGGTTCTTATAATCTTTTGTTGCTAATTTGTATGAAATTCCTCATTTCTATGTCATTATGCACTAATTAGCTCACACCACATACCGTGCTGTTTTGACCCCTGTGCTACTGCGCTACCTGTGTTAGAATAATCCACACCTTCTGCAGTGCCACTATCCACACTAATTTGTACTGCAGAAAAAGTTAAATATTAATCAGTTTTTCCAACATTGATATTTTGAGGTACAGCAAGTCACACCATCAACAGTATTATTCTCACTATTGCTATGGGCACACTAGCATTTTTACCTCATCTCAATTATCTGAATATTATTATTTATTACATTTATATAATTTATCTTAACTTCCATATTAATACATTTCTTTCTTTCTTTATAGTTGGATGCTTCATATCACAAACAATGACCGTGTCCCAAGTAAAGAGAAAAAAATCTGGTCTTTCTTCTGTGATGGATATCAGTGATCAAACACATCACTGTAAATGTAATCTGCTTCTAGTAAGAACACTGATATGATGTGTTTTACTGTGGATCTTGCAGATTTTCTTCCTGGACTCTCGTGGCTCCACAAGGAAAGGATATCTGCATGGCTGAAATTACCCAGTCGATGCAATGCAGTGAATATATAAATGAATAAGCATTTCTTGCTTGACAAACAGGAAGAAAATGTATTTTAGCAGAGTTGCGCAGATTAGATTGTCCAGACATAATCCACTCCCTTCTTACGACTTGTAATTCACCCAGCACTTAAATTCTTATTACACCTTCTTCAAAGCAATTGTTGCAGTCTCACTGCTTGCAAGCATGGCAGATCAAAGCATGACTCTGCACTCTGGGCCTCATTATTACTTAATTATGATTGTAAATCACATGCATGAACATTTTGCACATTGGTTTAAATGCTGTTGCTTAATGTCATCAACAAACATAGGTTCATAGGTTCATAAATGTGTACTAGGTTCACACTCCACATGCCCTTCATCCAAACAGCAAGATTCCTATTGAATTAGTTTACCTGAATATAGGCAAGACTACAAATATACATTTGAAGGGGAGGAATGGTGGTTAGGAAGTGCCTTAGAGATATTGTTCTGGGTTTTCTCCTAGCCTGACTGCTGTCTTTTTCTGAGTTTTGTGCATTTTCTCCATATGAGGGTCATTATTATTCCTTAGAGAATGGGTAAACTATACATCAGCACCCTGACTGGAGAACATTCTCCAGCAAGTAATGCCTGTTGAAAAATGAGTTTGCTGGTTCATGGCAGCATATCAAGCTGCTGTGGAGCTTGGACTGAAAAAAGCCTAACAATCGCCATTAATTCATGCTTGCTAAGTCACGCGTCTGCTGTTTAGCATGTGTAAAATTTAAAAAAAAAAAAAGAAAATTAAAAGATTAAGAGAAAGTGTGTGTGAGTGTGTGTGTGTGTGTGTGTGTGTGTCTGTGTGTGTTTATGTCTGTGTGTGTGCAAGTGTATGCATGCATGTGAATGAAAGCGGGATTGATTGAGCTTTAGATTCATTAAGCAGTGCTTTTGGAGTTTAGCGAGTGTAAAAAAATAAAATAAACAGAAAAAACTGTATACCGCATGTGTGTATGTATGTGTATAAGTGTGTATGTTTCTGTCAGCGTGTGTGAGTGAATGTGTGCATGAAAGCAGAAGGTGTGTAATGGAGTGAGAGAGAGAGCGAGAGAGAGTGTGAAAAGTGAAATAGTTCAAAATGTAATAGGAAACAGCTAAGAAAAACACAAGAGTTGGCTAACAGCAAAAATATTCTTACTGTAAATGTCATCCCTTTATGTAAGTTATATATTAAAAACGTTACAAGAGCCTGTCAGGAGGACACCTAAATATACAGCATGAAATATGAGTTCCTCAAGCTTTGTGAAAAATACTGATCATATTTCTTGCTAGTGATCCATTAGTATTACAAACACACCTGTTGAATATGACCTCAAAATTCAAGGGTATGTCTACAAGTTCTAAATATTAGTTCCTCCAACAAAAACAGAGTTAACGGATGTTGCATTTAAGGTAATAATGTAGCCAAGCAAGTTTATCTAGAATGTGCGTGGAAACTGCACTTTGTAAGTACTAACTCCCATACAAACTATACTAATCATGACAGTATACTAAAGACAAGATAACACAAATCTATGTACTCAAGTGTTTACAGACGATTCCATAGACAAAAAAAAAAAAAGAAAGAAATCTATCTAAAGAAGTTGAGATGTTACAGCTATGCACGTAAAAAAAGCTGCTGATGGATCTTCAGGTCAGCATCCAGTAGTAGATATAACTTTGTAAAAATCCTTATTGTACCCTTATCACAGGGCTCTTCTAAACTTTTTAGTGTCCATTCTCAGGAACAGTATGTCATTTTGGCAAAAAACAGCACCAAACACACCTGAGTTAAAGGACCTTTACTCTCAAATGGCCCTAATTCTGAAACCTCTGACTATCAGAGAGAGAAGCAACTCTTCACATGTGCAATAGGTATGCCAATAAATACAGCAGACAACTTACACACAAATACCAAATAAACATGACTAACTGTATCACTACCCTAAAAGCAGGTCATGGGGTTTGTTCAACTAAGCTGAGCAACAAGTAAAAATAATAAATAAATAAACAAATACTGAATTATATATACAACAAACTCAGAAGGTTCATTTACTCAATGAATCCAAAAGGATTCAACATAGACTGGAATACCTGGACATTTTTTAAAGTGTTATATTTTGGATATAAAATGCTTCCTTCAACACCATTAACATATACTACTGCAAGTTTGAAACATTAGGCAAAGGAACTATTTTACATAAAAATATATATATAAAAAAATAATATAGTACTTAAAAAAATAAATACATACAACACAACAATTTTATAGTGAGCCCATTCTCTAAGAGCAATAATGCCCTCCAGGGTGTGTGTTAATGTGTAATTAATGACCTTCCAGGGGTGTAGAGGCCCTAAACCCGCAGTGTCAGACCCCTGGGCAGACAATTATCCATTAACATACATTCTGTTGGACATTGCTTGCTTAGAGAATGGGCAACCTGTCTATATTGCCACCCAAACTGGAGAACAAATATTCTCCAGCACAGTGATAATGTACAAGTTATGGTTGCCGAAAAATAAGTGCACCTTTTCACGACAGCATATCTGAAAGAAAAGAAAGAAAAGTCTGTGTGTATTATGTCTGTGTGTCCGTGTATATGTGTATGATTGTGTACATGCCTGTGAAAAAGCAAATCAATGCCATTCTGACACTTGAAAAAACAGCACTTTGTTATTTGCTGATCATGAATGATTAACCAAATAAAATTAAAAAAAAAGGTGTGTGTGAGTCTGTATGTGTGCTTGTCTATGAGAAAGAGAGAGATATCCTATACTGCAGCAAGCATTCCATTAAGAGGGATTGACTTTATTCAACAGGGAGTGACCTGGAAAACATGAGGGGAGGGGGAGATGTTACACCTTGCATACATTTTGTAATCACTGATTTGCTCCCAAGGAGAAATCCAAGGATGTCTTCACTCAAAGTTCATGTTAATTGCAGTACGTGTATGTGCATCTATGTGTATTTGTGTGTGAGTCTGTCTATCTATGTTTCTGAATGTGTTTGTGTTTCTGTGGGTTATCTGTTTGTTTGTGCTTTTGAATATGTATGTGTGTGTGTGTGTTTGTGTGTGTGTGTGTGTGTGTGTGTGTGTGTGTGTGTGTGTGTGTGTGTGTGTGTGTGTGTGTGTGTGTGTGTGTGTGTGTGTGTGTGTGTGTGTCTATGTGTGGGTCTATAGGCATTAAATAGTTACATAACTTATATTTCGGATGTAAAATACTTCCTACAGCAACAATTATAAATATTACACGGTTTGAAACATTAGGTGGAGGAGCTATTTTACAGAAAAATAAATAAATAAATACACAGAAAACAGTGTAACAGATTGCCCACTCTCTAAGTACAATCATGTACTCTGGGGTGTGTGTTACTGTGGAAATAATGCCCTTCCATGGGTGTAGATGCTATCCCAATACCTCTCAACTGTACAGATTTTCATAGAATGTACAGATTTTTGCCTCATATTTTTGGTCCATTTTTCATAAAATTTTGGTTTTCTGGCAAATTAGTGACAAATCATTAAAGACTGAAGTTGGAAAATAATGACAGACATTTGACTTCATACCCTTCAGAAAATTCATGCTAATGAAATATCTGTTATTCTATCAACTTTTTATGTTTGTAAGTGCAATATTTACAAAACTGTACCTATTTTGGGTCTTTGTCACATTTTTATTTATGGCTTTGTCCAGATTTCTTTCTCTTAGAGGTCGAGAGGTATGTATCCGCCTACATCACTGGACATATGTTGGGCCTCAGAGCATCCCTGGGCATGCGTTATTTCCGGTGTAACACACACCCTGTCAGGCAGTATTGATTATGTATTGCAGACAGCCATTGCTGCACTGGCTTGCTAGAAGAGTTTTTGCTTAGACAGGTGTGGTTATTTAACAGTTACAGATTAATATGCCTTACCAAGGGTCAATGTCCCTTTACTTCATGGTGTTGTGACCTCAGAGATGATTATTCTAATTGGCAGAGTGCACAGCCTGCTGCATGGGGACCCCCCCCCCCACACACACACACATCAGTGTAGTCTTTCTTTTCCCACAGTTTCTTTATGTATTTTTCCCATTGTGTGTTCTGCAGGTATGAAGAGCCTATCTCTGACAATGGGACTTTTACAGTTGCATTATAAATCTTGCAGTGCTCTTTCTTCACTACCTGAAAATATGATGGTTGATGGCAACTTCAAGCTATTTATTTTGCATTTATACTTTATACTGTGGCCAAAATCATGACTAGAAAGGATCTACAAAAGATCAGTTCATTCTTTATTTTATAAATAAATGCACATGGTATTATTACTCTTCCAAATATGTATTCATTTCAAATGTACACTAACATCACTACATGTTGGGGCAGTAGCTTGCATTATGATAAATTCTGACATTTCTGAAACTGTGAAAATGTAGAGAGGTCCTAGGAAAAGGTTGCTCTCACTACTTTTTGTATCTTGGATTAATTATTACAATCATTTATCATGAAATGCAATGACGAACAGGACTTAAAATGTATTAACACATCACATGACAAGTCCGCCCTGTGTCCACATGAGGTTTAAGGGTTTTGGCTAGCACTTCTAATTTTATTATTATTTTATTATTTTTATTTTACATTTGTTAACCCGGAAAGTCCGACTGGATACATATCCATTTTTAGTGGAGGCCTGGGGAGAAAAGCTCCACATTGAAATTAAGTGACACTTAAAGTTGTGGTTACAAAGAAGTATAAAAACATTTAACAATCAGCGACAAATTATAGTCTAGATTACATTTAGATAAAACAAACATTGTTGGTTAATGGTATAAGTGTACAGAGATAACATTTTATATATATGAAGTGTGTATAAGAGAGAAAAGTATTTCCATGTAGAAGGTAAGGATGATAGTTAAGAGAAAAGGTGGTTAGGTAAGAAGGAAGTTATAGTAAATAGTATGTAGAGGGGTAGAAGCGCATAGCTCCAGAATAGGCAGTATAACAAGTTATCTTCCTGATAATAGAATTCTAATGGTTGTAGAGAAGTGTATGTTGTGAAGGTGGGGAAAGAATATATGTTTGGCTTACTTTTGTCTTGGTATTAATTGGGTTAGTCTCGGTTTAGACATGGACATGTCTATGTTTATCTTACCTCTTCTCATTATTGTTTGGGTTAGTCAGGGTTTAGACATGGACATAGCCAGTCACTGTTCCTATACATCTTTAGGGATATTTTGAATTGGGGCAAGGAGCATGTGGCGGTTAGTTCAGCAGGAAGTGCGTTCCATTTTTTACCAGCAGAGTTGGAGAATAATGATTCTCCAGCTGAGTTGTTGGCTTTGGTAGCTTGTACTAGCATTCTTTTGGATGAACGGGGGATGTTAGGTTTCTGTAGGGGGTAATAATATTAGTCAAAATGGGGGTACTGTTAGGTTGGTAGAGGATTTTATGAATAACTATGAGTTGGTTATAATGGATCTGATTGGGTAGTTCTAGCCAATCTAATTTGTGAAGATTTTGACAGTGGTGGGTTCTGTAGGCTGAGCCTGTGGCAAATCTAGCTATATTGTTATAGCAGCTAGTGATTTTGTTAAGGTTTGATTTGGTTAGATTTGTGAGGATGGGTGAGGTATAGAGAAGGGCTGACAGAAGATGTGTGCAAGTTATAGCGGTTCTAGCAGATAGGGTTAAGAATTGCTTAATCCTATAAATGGAGCCTATTTTTTTGTTAACTGTTTTTATGTTTTTGTCTATATGAGCATCGTACTTCAGATTATTATCAATGATTATTCCTAGAAGTTTGGTGCAAGGTTAGGGAGCGATTATGGTGCCATTGTTAGATGAAACTGTAATTATTGGTAATATTAGCTTATGGGTGGGGGAGAAAAGTAGTAGCTTGGTTTTGCTTGAGTTCAGAAGGAGACGATGATTATTGAGCCAGTTCTCTACTTTGTTGAAAGTGATTTGGGATAGGGATTGTAATTCTGTGGGAGTGGAGGCAGAGCAGATAAATGTAGAGTCATCTGCATACTGTATACAAGTAGCATCCGGGATAATTTTGGGTAGGTCATTAATGAATATAGAGAAAAGGAGAGGACCCACGATAGAACCTTGGGGTACTCCAAGGGTGTCAGGTAGAAGGGGGGATAAATTGTCTTTCCACAGAACGGCGTGTTGTCTACCATGCAGGTAAGAGTGGAACCAGTTGATTACTGGGTTGTCTAAGGACAGTGATTTTAGAGAGTCTAGGAGTAGGTAGTGATTAACCATATTGAATGATTTTGATAGAATGAGAAACAGGGAAGAGGAGAGCTTATTCTGATTACGGTTATGATGTATTGTGTGAGAAAAGGAGAGAAGGGCAGTAGTTGTACTATAGGCAGGTCTGAATCCATGCTGGGATGGGGCTACGAGGGTATTCTGAGTAAGGTGGGTTAGAAGTTGCTTCTGTATGCATTTCTCCATTATTTTGGCTAAGGGAGATAGTATGGCTATAGGTCTGTAGTTAGAGAGTTCAGTGGAATTTCCCCCTTTATGAAGTGAAATAATATGAGAGATTTTCCACAGTGAGGGGATGTAGGATTCTTGGATAGTACGATTGATTAAGATGGAGATAGGTTAAGCTATTTCATTAGCAGCCTTTTGTAAAAACTCTGCAGGAAGTAGGTCAGCTGCCAGGGTGGTAGGTTTTAGTTTCTTAACTAGGGATTTAATATAGTCTGTGGGGATAGGATCACATTTGAAGGGAGGGATATTTACCTGAGTGGGTGTGATTGTAATAGAGGAGGTAGGAGATAGATTATTAGCTAGGGACTGAACTGTTTCTGTGAAGAAAGTGTTAAAGGTCTTAGCGACACATTTAGGAGGTAGTTGTAGGGTAGCTGAGGGGGTGGGGGTAGAGGATTTACCTGGGTGGAGCAGTTTATTCAGACCTGACCAGAAGTTTTGAGGCTGATTTTAGTACTTTTGCTGTAAACTGAAATAGTAGTTTTGCTTGTCTAACACAATAGACCTTTTTGCTTAATTTCTCATTTGTTTGAATATTATGTGGGCTTGTGGGGATTTGCTGGCTTTCCAGGAGGTCCATGCTGTGTTCCTAGCAATAAGTTTTTGTCTAGTACTATTGGTTAGCCATGGAGCAATTTTGTTTTTGGTTCTGATTGTACGTGTGGGAGCATGCCTGTCTAAGATGGCTAGGAATCTAGTATTGAATTCAGAGACTGCTTCATCAAGGGGAAGTAATTTAAGATTGGCCCATTTGCATGAATTAAGATGGGCCTGGAAACTAGTTAGGTTAAAGTTTTTTGTATACCTAAGGGTTTTAAAGGTGGTTTGGTGAGACATGTCATCCCTTTTCCATTTCCAAAACAATTCTTATGGAGAAAAGCTTTACATTTTTCTAGATGTTATACAATGTTCAGAAAATGTTGCATACATTCTATCAGAAAGTCATTTTAAGTCATGTATATACAGTATAAACTAGAAATATTTAATCATATAATAAAATGTTTCTTATGCTGTTGGATGACTCTTGCCAAACCATTTTTATGCAAACTTGTCCCTAGTGTCAGTCAACATGTTCTCCACCTCTTTTATATCTGAATTCCAAATTTTCTTGAAGTCCCATCTCCCAGATATCACCTTATGATCAGATGTAGAAGGGTAAGCTGTTATTTTATATATTTTCATAGGTTAGTACTAAGCCAACTGCCCTTGTGGACCATTTTAAGCTTAGCCAATTACCCCATATGAGAATCAAACCCTGCACCTTGTGTCTGTAAGGTAAACACATTAACCATTATGCCAGTCTTCCACCTCATAGGCTAACTGCCTTTGTGAGACATTTTTTTAAGCCTAGCCAATTATCCTCTGTGAGATTCAAACCATATACCTTGTGTTTGTAAGGTAAACACCTTAACCATTGGGCCAACCTCAAAAAGATTTAGGTTCATAGATTAGTAGTAGGCTAACTGCTCTTGTGAGACATTTTAAGCTTAGCCAATTATCCTCTGTGAGACTCAAACCCTGCACCCTGTATGTGTAAGGCAAACACCTTAACCATTAGGCCACTCTCCCAATCCCTATGGGTAACTTTTTCTAAGATTTTCTAACCGCAATTGATTTGCTACCATTATACTTAGCACTCTATCCCTGAATAAGTGCATTTGATGCCCAGACCATCTCATTTCGGCACTAACATATTTCATCAAGTTTGTTTGGATCCTACCTTAATCATGTACTGTTATGATTATAAATCTGTGTATATGATGGGCGTGAGATGCTGGCTGTCTTAGCCCTAGGTAAAAAAACATGCTTCAAAAATGCTTTTTCCTTGAATATTTGGTTTTTTTTTTTAACCATTGTAATTTGTGGGTTGTGGATTACATAGTTATCAATGATATTTTTAATTCATTTAGCAATGACCCCCCCCCACACACACACACACATTTTAGTTTTACTCAGACTGTCATGGTGTAGCATGTACCATAATTCTCAACTATAAAGATTTTCACCGAATTTCCAGATGTTTGTTTCATATTTTTCACCTCTTCCACAAAAAACCTATGGGTTTCTGGCAAATCATAGAGAATTGAAGTCAATAAATAATGACAGACATTTGAGTTTCAGACTTCATATCTTTCAGAAAATGCATGCTAACACAACCTTCTTTCTTTTAACAGCTTGCTTAGTTTATAAGAGCAATATTTAAAATACGTCCCTATTTTTGGGCCTTTGTCCCCATTTTGCTTGCCTTTTGCTTGCCTTTTTTCCAGATTTCTTGTGCAAAGAGGTTAAGAGGCTACGTATAATCACTGTTACTGTGTAGTTGTACAAGTTAACAGTGCAATGCAAGTTTATAACACACTCATCTGAATAGCACATTCACGAGCAGAGGTCACTGTTAGACACTCACCTGAATAGCATATTCATGAGCAGAGGTCACTGTTATACATTAACCTGAACAGCACATTCACAAGCAGAAGTCACTGTTATACACTCATCTGAATATCACATTCATGAGCAGAGGTCACTGTTATACACTCACCTGAATAGCACATTCATGATTATCCCTTCCCCATGATGGATCCACCTTGGAGTTTACCAAAGAAGTCACACAGGGTTGTGGGTACAGACATTTTCAAAATCACAAAAAATCTTTTGAACATTTTTTTTTTATTTAAAATAATTTGGACTATGCAGTTCTAGGGAGATGTGTCTGGGATTGGGAACCCTGCACAAATAATATTACTGACTATTTGAAGCACTGCCATTCTGGATATATTTGTTTGGACTGTGTAATGCATCAAAGGATTTAATGACTTCCTCATTCTTCAGGATCACCAGAACGTAATGGGCCATGCATTTCATCAGTAAGTGGTTCTGATCAAAGCAAAGGATTATTTTTTCCTTGTTCCTAAATATATACAAGAAGGCATTTTATCAAATATATCTACAGCTGAGTGTTTTATACTTACCATCTGGTAATATTATGGACAGGTATCAGTGGAGTACATTGCTTATGATCTTACATTTATTCAAGATCATGAATCTATTACATCTATGCAAGCAGATGAAGTAAGAATTTTACCGCATCAGCCTCTTGTACTCCTCCACGTAGTGTTCCTTTAAAAACAACCTCTGTGGAATTCAGTTCAATGTCTTAAGTCATGAAAGCCAATATGGGACATATTCATCAGGAATGCCTGCTGATGTTGCCTTAAATCATGCTTTAGGAGCAGATCAGACTACAGGATGGACGTAAAACACCCTGAGAGCAAACTGGTGTATAATATAATTGAGAAAATCCTCATAAAACATATAACTTCCTGCATTCTGTCTTTGATGGACTTTCAGCGGTGTCCCCTTAATTAGGTGTAATAATTCCATGATCACATAACTGTGAGGAAAGGAGAAACACACTCCTTACCTATATATAAGGAGGCCAATAACCCAAGGTCAGCATCAAACCTTGTATTTTCTGTTTAGGAGCTGAAGACCTTAACCATTAATCCAAACGTACCCCCCCCCCCTTATTCCACAATCACACAACTGTGAGGAAAGGAGAAGTGCACTCCTTACTTATGTACACTAATTCCACAATCACACAAATGAAGAAAGCAGAAATATACTCCTTAATTGTGTACACTATTGGTGAAACATACTCCTTAATTATGTATACTAATTACACGATAGCACAACTGTGATGAATGGAAAAACACACTCCTTACTAATGTATACTAATTCCACAATCACACAACTGTGAGGAGAGGAGAAACACACAAACAGAGGAAACATAGTGCATGTACAAGCCATGATCTGATTCCTCAAGTATAATAAACAGTCAACATGACTGAGGAAATAAAACATCAGGAAAATAGACTGGGGAGGGTTAGTGATCAACAAATTACATGTTAACCGCATATATGGAAGCCATTTCTGTATCATGCCATTAATGATCTGCTTTTGTTACACATTTTAGCTTTGATTTTATAAAATAATTTTAGAATTACTGTGAAAATACATCTATGTGCTGGTGTGTGTGTGTGTGTGTGTATGTGCATGGTGTTTTGGTTTCCAAAGTATTTCAGTAAAAATGGAAACTTGGCAGTAATTAGCTGTGAAACAAAATGTTTAGCCCTTTTTTTCAAACGAAAGAAGAAAAATAGAAACAATGTGTGTCAGAATGAAAACTATAAACAAGTTATCTTCCTAGGTACTGTACAATTCTAGAGTTAACTGAAAGCAATACATGATTGGCTTGCTTTATTTCTTACAGAAAAGAGAGAGAACAGAGGGAAAGAAAGACAATAAGAAAAAGAAGTACACAATGGGACAAATAACAAACCCACAAAGACCAGTAAGATGGGGTAACCACCCGAAATGTTGTGACCTGGAATGCTGAGTCCCATAATGTGGCAACCTAATGAATGAAATCCCGGATTTACTTCAAATTAAATCCAAGATTGCCTTTTCTAAGAATATTACCTTTTCTCTGAAGAATGGCAATCTCAGAATTGTTACATAAATGTTTCAGGGTATGGGGATGCATGAGGGGTTACCCCCTGCAAAAAACAAGTTTAAAGGGAAGAGCGATGTTTGATATGCACTCCTCTGCTACATTTTTGGTCTGTTATTTCATTTTATGATGAGATAATTAGTGACAGTTTTCCAAAAATTAAAACAGAAAAATCTTAGATATTGTAAATGTACTCGGTCAGTTTGTATTTACATGCAACTCTAAAAGGAATGTTAATTATTTAGGATGATTCACCCAAATTAAACTAGATAGTGCAGAGAGAACAATAGTGGCCAGATAGCAGTCCATAGAAAAGGGAAATGCCTATTTTCTCAGCTTTTGTGTCAACAATATTGGCAGCCAGTGCAGTTAGAAATTGTATTCAGCTAAGAATGGTACATGAGGTTCATGAGATCATTCTGCATAGTGCAACCAAAGTTGCAATTTATGGAAGTGGAAACATGACTGGTTATGATCCAGAGACATTATTTCTCTGAAGAGTACAGGACAGTCTTACTCTGTACTGATGTACACTATAATGAGTTCATTGGTATTGTGGACATATAAACACCCCCTCTCCTGGGGCATCACATAATCAGAAGATTAAGGGTAAGTGTAACACAGGATTCAGTTGTGCAAAACAAACTCATACAAAGGCATACAGGCAGTACAAACAACCCCTGCAAAAGTGTTAAAAAATGGCTACAGGGAGAAAGGTGAGCAGTGTAGGTGAGTAGAAATTTAAATTTAGATTTAGATCTAGATCTACAAATTAAATAGACGGAATGGCAATTGAGGCTTAATGCCAAGGAAAAAACAGGGATTAATGACAATATCTCCATTTCAAGCATTTTAAAATGAAGGGCAAAGCTAATTTGAAATAAAGTAGAACTAACTAATGCTTAATTAATTTATATAGCATTAGTATAATGATACATTACACATATGAACACTATCCATGGTTTAGAATCATTTATGAAGTTTAAGGGTCACCAATATTACAGTTGTCCTTCTTGCTAATAGGTCATCTATAAAAACTATAAATCATTATATATATTTAAGTTTTTTTTGCTTTGGATGTTATTAAAGTACCGTTTCTTATGAACGCGCAGTGTTTTTTTTTTTGTTATTTGTGTTTGGTGTTGGAGAGTCGTTTTTGGTAGGTGGGAATGTATGACAATAGACACTGGATGGTATTCATACCTGTTGTGTTTAGGAGTAGCAGGGATTTGTGCTGGCCATGCATAAGTGCAGCTAAGCTGGGATTCAGAGATACCAACAATGCTTAATCACAGTGATTTTAAGTGGTCTGAGAAAGTAGTATGCAAATGAAGGTGTACTGAGATCACCATGGCCACCATTATCTTCAACTCTCTTTTTCACATTTTTTTACACAGGATCAGAATGCCAGCAGTTGTCATGTCTCTCAATTCAATGCCACTCTTCTACCTTCCTCAGCAGTCATGCCTCATTTTCGCAGGTGTTCTCCCACACAGTTCATCCATCTCATGCCTTTGTTTCTGCTTGTCGACTTCCTGTCTGTCCCCAAATCTTCTTCACCAGATTGTCTTCTGCTTTCCTGCACATGGGCCTGAACCACCATAATTTGTTCTTTTTGACCTTCTCTGCATTCGGAGCTACTTGGGCATCTGCACTGATGTCCTCATTTCTTTGTCCCACAGTGTGCATCCTACCACCCATTTCAGTTTTATCTGTCACACACAACACAAGAAACTTTGTGCAAGTTCTCTGTACCCCATTTGATTCTATTGATTCTGGCTCTGACCTTCTCATTCAGAATTCCCCTGTTTTCAACCACCCCTCTCTGGTACATGAAGCTGTTAACCTGTTTGATTTTCTCTTCTATGTGAATTCTCAGCTTCCTGCATATTTAGTCATTACATCTGTATTAGCCGTATTCAGTTTTAGCCTGTGTACCTTCAGCTTTGCATTCATTTTCTAAAGTTCTTGTTCAGAGTCTGCACATTATCTGCATACATCAGCTTTGTTGATTTGCTCCCTTTGACCTGTTTGCTAATGTAGTCCATCACCAGTATGAACAGCACCAGTATGAACACCAGTATGAACTGAACCCTGGTGTACTTCCACTGCCACTAGAATCCCCTCTGGAAGCCCGAACACTTCTGTAATTAGGTCATTGCACATAACATTTGAACCAAAGCAGGACTGCCTAAATCATCTTCTTTGGAACCTTGTCATATGCTTTCTTAAAATCAGCGAATGCCCATTTGGAGTCTTTCTTCATCTCTAGCTTCTTCTCAACTACTTACCTCACTGCAAACATCATTTCAGTTTTGCTGCATCCTGATCTGAATCCAACCTTCTCATCACCCACCTTACTTTCACTTAATCTGCATGTTTGTTTATCCATCACCCTCTCCAGCACTTTCATGTAGTGTGACAGGAGTTTGATACCATTATACCTCCCACAGTTGTGAATATCCTCTTTGTTTTTGTACACTGGCACTAGAATTCCTATTTTCCAGTCATGTGGAACAAGTCATTTCTCTCCTAACTCATCCAACATCCTGATCATACTTGCTGTGACCCTAACTTAGCCTGCTGCGTTTCCCTGATGTCATTTTCTTTAGTCTTTTTCTCACTTCTTCTAGGGTGGCCTCTCTTTCTTCTTTCATCATAGGCTTTGTCTGGGCCAGTACAAGCTTCTGTGGAGTTGCCTTTATTCAGAAGCTGCCTTGTAGATTGGTAAACAGACTGTTGTGGGCATCTCTTATGACGGGTGTCTGATGACTTTCTAATTTATACAAGAATCACAAAATAAAAGTAAAACAATGAAATCCAACAAGAACGTAGTACAGCCACCAAGTTTATTGAACAAACTGCACGATAGGCTCACCAATAACCTAGGTTTCGTCTAACAATGACTTCCTCAGATTGGCATAGCCTTATATATAGTGCATTCAATTAACCAATTACTAACTTAATAAAATTCTATAGCAACTGAATTAAACACAATTAATACAATAATTACACTTAATGTTATACTTCTAATATATGAATCAATCTAATACAAAATTTAATATAATACATTTATATTACAATCAATTAATTTAATTACAGTCACTAAACCCTCTTGAATTAAATAACATTAAAAACAATAGTATATAAACCAATGTTATATAAATATTCCATTTAAAACTAACCCCATATATATAATTAAAACCTGTTTACTTGATTCATTTTGTAGTGTATATATGAAATATTATTAATGTAAAATACACAATCAGTAATATGCATTTGTTCAATTAATAGTAAAATATAAAATGTTAAATAGTGGTTTGATTCCAATAATAATATTATTTAACAAATACTAATATGTATTAAATCAATATTCTGTTTGTCATATGTTGAATTTATGAAATTTATACAAAATATATTTAATTTCATATTTCAACCCTCAATCTGTCTAATCCTAAGGCAAGGTTTAATTGATGTAAATTCATTAATTCCTGGATAATTATGAGCATTTAGACGTAACTGCCATCTAAGTTCACACAAATCCAGATGATATTGTGTGATTCTACCCTGTGGGTCAATATTAAGTTGCTGAATAATGCAAAACTTAAACCAATGATTTTCACACTCAATCACGTGTCTTGCTAGGGCATTAACGGATTTTTTATGTTTTATATCCAAGAGATGTTCCTTAATTCTCTCTCTGAATTTTCTGCAGGTTTTTCCCACATAAAATACTTCACACTCTTGACATTTTGCGAGATAGACCACATTCTTAGTGTGACAATCAAAGTGTCCTAAAATGTTAATATTACATAAATTTACTGAAATCTTATCATCAGTAGTATAAATATAACAACAAGTAGAACATCTGCCACACTTAAAATTACCTTTTATCCTATTTGTAAGATGTTTTTGAGTGAAAGTACTTTTTTCAAAAATATCCTTAAATGATCTATCTTTTTTGTAGACAAATTTCAATTTATTACTAAAAATCCCACTGCACTCACTATTTTGGAACACCTCCCAGTTATTCAAAATAAATCTCTGAATAACTTCAATATCCCTATTATAGGTGACAATAAATAGAATAGACTCATCAATCAACTTTACTGTAGGCTCCTCATTACAGTTATAACCAAACTTATCTGTTTCTGACAATAAAATTGCTTGCATGACACCACTATTCCTTTTAACTAAAATCTCTTCCCTAACTTTCATACATAATTTTTCGGAATATCCTCTATTTAAAAATAAGGATACAATGAAATCCAATTCTCTAACCAAATCTGTTAACTTACTTGTCATGCGCACTGCCCTAACCATCTGCCCTTTAATAATAGCCTTCTTTTGATGGCTAGGGTGATTGCTATTATTATGCAAATACGAATTGGAAAACGTAGGTTTCCTATATATATTAGAATGAATAACACCTTCTACAATATCATATTCTAATGTGATGTCCAAATAATTAATTTTCTTGTCATTAAATTCATGGGTGAACTGTAAGAACCATACTGTATTATTAATATACTTTAAAAAGACATCCAACAATAATTTATCACCCGTCCATACTATAAAAATATCATCCAGGAAACGTAAATATAACTTAATATATGGTTTAAACTCACTATTCATAATAAACTGCTCCTCCCAATAAGCCATAATGTAGTTGGCATAAATGGGAGCACAAGATGCTCCCATGGCTACCCCAGTTTTTTGTTTGAAATAATGTCCTTCAAAATATATGAAATTATTACAAAGGACAAGTTCCATGAGTCTAACATACAAATTAATTTGTTCCTGTTCATATACTCCTGAGGCACACAATTGTTCTTCCAACCACACTAAACCCACATGGTGAGGTATTACAGAAAACAAATTACAAACATCTATAGTAACAAATAAAATCTCCGTATTCTTACAAATGTCCAAATGCTTAATTCTTTCTAAAAAGTGCCATGAATCTTTTAAAATATGCGTAAATTGCCTTAAACCAATTTTCATGTAGTGATCCAAATATTTACTAATAAAATGAATTTTGCTTCGCCTGCCATCAACTACGGGCCTAAATTTGACATTATCTAGACCCTTATGAATTTTTGGTATCCCAAATATATTACTGATAACAGGAAATTTATTTAACAAATATTCATAATCTTCTTCATTGATCTCATCCTGCATAAGCATGTCTTCCAAACTCACATCCACTTTTCTAAAGGCTATATTAATTTCATTCAAACTCATTTCAGTGTAGCTATCTTCCCAAAGCATAGCCATTAAAATACTAATATAATCTTGCTTGCTATTTAACTCCACAGGAATTCATATTATGGAGCTGATGGTCAAATATAATAATATTAACATTGACAAGCTTGTGGGGGAAATAGAGGATTTTAATGGCAAAATAATTCATGACTTGCTTTTCGATCAGTATTATACAAATTATGTGAATATTATTAGTGACATAGACCGGAGTTGTGAAAATATATTTAACAAAAAATTAAGTAAGCTGAAACGTGATATACAAGTGTATGAAAGGGGCGATGTTTATCCGTTAACAGAACGGGAAAACCGTTCTAGTTTCACCCATAAGGGGAAAACCTATCGGAGACGAGAAAATTGTGACGTAGACCAACCGGAAGACAATGGAGGATATATTAGCCCTACCTCATCTGGAAGTGGCCCTTTAGGGGAAGGGCTGCGACGCTCGGAGAGATTAAGAAACCAGGGCCAACAGGACGAAGAGGAAGACGCAGTATGGTCGGGAGCTCGGTCAAAAACAAGAAATCATGGATTAGGACAACAGCGGGGCTTGGGGAAGACGCAAAAAAACTTGTAAACAATCAATTTTGTCTCCTAAGGGGTAAGACTTTTGATTTTTCATCGTATGCCATAGATTTAACAGCTTTTGTTTCTAAGTGGTTTAATGTGAATAATGGTACGGTGGCTTCTGATTTCAACGAAGCAAATGATTTAAATAAAGACCGGGACATTTTGCTTAAAGAACAGCCTAAGGGCAACGAAGGTGAATGTGGGACTAATTTACATAACCGAACTATAACTACATGTGATTTAATAGTTTGCCCTGACATGAACATGTTTAATGATTCAAAGCAAGTAGAAAATGTTAGTAATTTCATTGCCCCTGTGTCAGAGGCTACTAATGATGAACAAGTTATTTTGTATAATACAGTGAATAGTCATAATGAAGTATGTTTTACTAATTTCAACATTGTAAGTGAATCAATTTGTTTTGAAGATCAGGTGGGTTTTAGCGAACTCACAACTACAAATGTTAACTTGTTTTATACTAACGTTTTTGATTCGGAATCATTTACTCAAGAAACTGTTGAAGCTAACAGTGCACTAATGGGTGTGGATTCTTTATTGAATTTAAGTGTATATTTGTCTGCTAATATGATTAATGAAGGTGGTGATGCATTTAATGTGTCTATTGCACCAAATACAGAATTAATTACTACAGAATTTATTGATAATAATGTGAATCAATCAGATAGTTTATGTATAGATATGAGATGTACCAATGTAAGTTTAGGTTTTAAAGAGTGTGGTGTTTTAAGTAACCCCATTATACTGTCCAATAATGTTAGTGATTTTAAAATTTATAATTATTCTAATATCTCATTTGATAGTGAACATGCGAAATTTTTTTCTAAAGGATTCAACTTTATTCCTTCCAAAAAAGGAAACATGGTTGATTTATTGTTGGATTTAAAACTTTTTACATGAAAAATAAACCTTAAACAACATTTTTATGGTAATAACGTTACATGTCCAGATCAAAGAAATAGATTGTCAAAACCAAGTATATTTAATCCTGTAATGAACCCCACGGTAATTTTGTTTGAAAGATTGTGTGAACAAAACATAAGAGATTATTACAAAAATAATAAATGGAGTAAATCATATAATAATATGACAGACAGAGAATATGAAATACTCCAAGAAATAAGTAATATGGGTAATGTTAGAATCATGAAACCGGATAAGGGTAATGGTGTTGTGATAACTAACAAGCAAGATTATATTAGTATTTTAATGGCTATGCTTTGGGAAGATAGCTACACTGAAATGAGTTTGAATGAAATTAATATAGCCTTTAGAAAAGTGGATGCGAGTTTGGAAGACATGCTTATGCAGGATGAGATCAATGAAGAAGATTATGAATATTTGTTAAATAAATTTCCTGTTATCAGTAATATATTTGGGATACCAAAAATTCATAAGGGTCTAGATAATGTCAAATTTAGGCCCATAGTTGATGGCAGGCGAAGCAAAATTCATTTTATTAGTAAATATTTGGATCACTACATGAAAATTGGTTTAAGGCAATTTACGCATATTTTAAAAGATTCATGGCACTTTTTAGAAAGAATTAAGCATTTGGACATTTGTAAGAATACGGAGATTTTATTTGTTACTATAGATGTTTGTAATTTGTTTTCTGTAATACCTCACCATGTGGGTTTAGTGTGGTTGGAAGAACAATTGTGTGCCTCAGGAGTATATGAACAGGAACAAATTAATTTGTATGTTAGACTCATGGAACTTGTCCTTTGTAATAATTTCATATATTTTGAAGGACATTATTTCAAACAAAAAACTGGGGTAGCCATGGGAGCATCTTGTGCTCCCATTTATGCCAACTACATTATGGCTTATTGGGAGGAGCAGTTTATTATGAATAGTGAGTTTAAACCCTATATTAAGTTATATTTACGTTTCCTGGATGATATTTTTATAGTATGGACGGGTGATAAATTATTGTTGGATGTCTTTTTAAAGTATATTAATAATACAGTATGGTTCTTACAGTTCACCCATAAATTTAATGACAAGAAAATTAATTATTTGGACATCACATTAGAATATGATATTGTAGAAGGTGTTATTCATTCTAATATATATAGGAAACCTACGTTTTCCAATTCGTATTTGCATAATAATAGCAATCACCCTAGCCATCAAAAGAAGGCTATTATTAAAGGGCAGATGGTTAGAGCAGTGCGCATGACAAGTAAGTTAACAGATTTGGTTAGAGAATTGGATTTCATTGTATCCTTATTTTTAAATAGAGGATATTCCGAAAAATTATGTATGGAAGTTAGGGAAGAGATTTTAGTTAAAAGGAATAGTGGTGTCATGCAAGCAATTTTATTGTCAGAAACAGATAAGTTTGGTTATAACTGTAATGAGGAGCCTACAGTAAAGTTGATTGATGAGTCTATTCTATTTATTGTCACCTATAATAGGGATATTGAAGTTATTCAGAGATTTATTTTGAATAACTGGGAGGTGTTCCAAAATAGTGAGTGCAGTGGGATTTTTAGTAATAAATTGAAATTTGTCTACAAAAAAGATAGATCATTTAAGGATATTTTTGAAAAAGTACTTTCACTCAAAACATCTTACAAATAGGATAAAAGGTAATTTTAAGTGTGGCAGATGTTCTACTTGTTGTTATATTTATACTACTGATGATAAGATTTCAGTAAATTTATGTAATATTAACATTTTAGGACACTTTGATTGTCACACTAAGAATGTGGTCTATCTCGCAAAATGTCAAGAGTGTGAAGTATTTTATGTGGGAAAAACCTGCAGAAAATTCAGAGAGAGAATTAAGGAACATCTCTTGGATATAAAACATAAAAAATCCGTTAATGCCCTAGCAAGACACGTGATTGAGTGTGAAAATCATCGGTTTAAGTTTTGCATTATTCAGCAACTTAATATTGACCCACAGGGTAGAATCACACAATATCATCTGGATTTGTGTGAACTTAGATGGCAGTTACGTCTAAATGCTCATAATTATCCAGGAATTAATGAATTTACATCAATTAAACCTTGCCTTAGGATTAGACAGATTGAGGGTTGAAATATGAAATTAAATATATTTTGTATAAATTTCATAAATTCAACATATGACAAACAGAATATTGATTTAATACATATTAGTATTTGTTAAATAATATTATTATTGGAATCAAACCACTATTTAACATTTTATATTTTACTATTAATTGAACAAATGCATATTACTGATTGTGTATTTTACATTAATAATATTTCATATATACACTACAAAATGAATCAAGTAAACAGGTTTTAATTATATATATGGGGTTAGTTTTTAAATGGAATATTTATATAACATTGGTTTATATACTATTGTTTTTAATGTTATTTAATTCAAGAGGGTTTAGTGACTGTAATTAAATTAATTGATTGTAATATAAATGTATTGTATTAAATTTTGTATTAGATTGATTCATATATTAGAAGTATAACATTAAGTGTAATTATTGTATTAATTGTGTTTAATTTAGTTGCTATAGAATTTTATTAAGTTAGTAATTGGTTAATTGAATGCACTATATATAAGGCTATGCCAATCTGAGGAAGTCATTGTTAGACGAAACCTAGGTTATTGGTGAGCCTATCGTGCAGTTTGTTCAATAAACTTGGTGGCTGTACTACGTTCTTGTTGGATTTCATCGACTTTCTAATTTATCTTTCTGCATTTACCTTGCAACCTCCTTGTGCCATCTGTTGTGTCATTTTCTAGAAGTTGGCATACTGTCTCTAATGCCGTATTCTTTGCTATTGTAATTGGTCTGTTAGCTTCTTTGTTAGCCAACAGTATTCCTTCTTAGCATGGTCTGTATTTTCTAACTCCCTCCTTACCAGGAGAAAGTCTACCATAGTTGCATGTTGCCTACTCTTGTAAGTGATCTTCTAAGTGTCTCTCTTGTTGAACCATGTGTTGGCCACCGTCAATCCATTTACCAGACTGGAGTCTAGAATGGCCTCTCCTTTGCTCTTATTGCCCCACTCATGTGGATCCAGGAAGTCCGCATATTCTGTTTGGTCTGTCTTGATAAGTGCATTTAGGTCTCCCATTAACAACACCGACTTATGTTGTCATGCTTTACCTAGTAGGTCCTGCAGCCCCTGCCTGAATGCACCCTTTTCCTCACTATTACAACCCTGTTGTGGGGCATAGACTAAGGAAAATGAATGCCACTGATCCCAGGAACTATCGCCCTATTAGCCTGATGAGCCTGGTCTGCAATGCCATGGAATGTATCATCATGGAACTCATAAACAAAGACGTTGGTACCCTCCAAACTCTGGACACCACCCAGTTCAGGTTTGTGAAAGGCAAATCATGCCTCCTAAACCTGATCAACTTTTTTGAGGCAGTCACCAAAGCTGTAGATGAGGGTAAGGTGGTTCACACAGCGTATTTTGACCTCACCAAGGGTTTTAACACCATACCCCATTCTGGAATTATAGATAAACTCACTAAACTAGGTATAAATCCCTACATCACAAGATGGCTTGCCAACTGGCTCACTGACAGAACCCACACTGTAAAAGTTGCAGACTCCAAATCTGACTTCAAACCAGTGACAAGTGGAGTACCACAGGGTTCAGTCCTGGGACCTCTCCTGTTTGGTATCTACTTCTCTGAAGTACAGGCTAACACAGAAGGCCTCTGGCTAACAAAGTTCACATATGACAGCAAACTAGGAGTCGGCAAACTAGGAGCCATAGTCAAGTCCCCAAATGATGTGGACATCCTAGAAAAGGGCCTCACTGAGACAGATGCCTGGTGTTAGAGCCATGGCCTCAAGCTCAATGCCAAAAAGTGCATTGTCATCCCTTTGGTAAAAACTCTGTACCCATGAACTACCACATAGGCAGCAGTCTACGTAACACCGCATGTGTGATAAGAGACCTTGGGACCCAGGTGGACAGTAGTCTCTCCTTTGATAATCACATCACCATAGTAGTCAGGAAGTCCTTTTACGTGGCACACCTCATTACAAAAGGGTTTTCATCAAGGAAAAAAGAGGTCATTGTTCTCCTCCACTTGACACTCATTAGACCCATTATAGAGTACAATGCCCCTTTTGGAATGTACCTCACAAGACATGTGCAGCAGCTGGAAAGGCCACAGAAGTACCTCACAAAGAGGATTACTGGCCTCAAATAGATGCCCTACACTGACCGTCTCAAAAAAACTCCAGCTTTACTCCATAGCATATCGCCTACTCCAAGGTGATCTCTGCCTAACTTATAAAGCTATGTCAAACCCAGAGCTGTTGGACATGCTACACCTAAAGAAATCCCTATCCCTCTGAGCTACATGCTCTAGGGACCTAAACCTTGTCACCACAATAAACAGGGCATGCTGGAGGGAAAGATTCCTGTCCCAGAGACTTCTCATACTCTGGAACAAGCTACCCATCTATGTCAAGCAAAGTTCCTCATTAGCACTCTTCAAGAAAAATCTTGATGAGTGGATGGGAAATAGCAAATACACCCCAGGGGTCACTTCTGTGGTGCTGCTCCATAGTGGCACAGGAAAATAACTTTCTTGGGTGGTATAAGCCAAGGAACATTGTTGGCTAGACTTACTTAGGCCCTTGGGCTGATAGCCTAATACCTACCTATGAACCTATGAAGCGATAGGCGGAAATTATGAATAGTGCCCAGTCCTTCACTTGAATCTGATTGCCATAAGCTTGTCATTAATTCTGATGACATCCTTCATTGTCCTCTTAAGCCACTCCTTCACTTTGTCATTATTTCTGATGACATCCCTTATTGTCCTATTAATCCACTCCTTTGCACTCCTCTGCATGAAGATTTAGCCATGAGCAAGAACTGTTTATATGCGCACCCAGAACAGACACCAATCTGGCTAACAACAGGAAAAACAATGCTCCTACTTAAGAGTGAACCTGCAAGCTACCCTAAAAATTATAGACCAATAACTTGCCTCCCGACAACATACAAACTATACACTGGAATTGATGCTGACAGAGTTTAAAATCATTTAGAAGGAAACGCAGTCATGGCAATAGAACAAAAGGGCAATAAAGAAATCCATATGGAACAAAGGATCATCCGTTGCTAAGTAAAGTTATAATGGAAAACTGCAAATAAGAGAATAATCTAAGTATGGCATGGATTGACTACAAAAAAGCATTTGATAGTATCCCACTTTCATGTTTTAAAGAGTGCTTAAAAATGCATACGATACATCCTGCACTGATCACCTACATTACACTGACCATGAAACAGTGGCAGACCACTCTGCAATTAAGCCATGATCCAGGACAAATTATTATTTCAACTCCATGTCACCTCTGCTATTCTGTCTTGCCCTTAACTCATTAAGCTATTTAACAGCTTAGGCCATGGCTATAATTTGGATCCTAGAAAACAGCAAAGTATAAAGACTTCTCATCTTCTCTTTGTTGATAATTGAAAACTGTTTAGCGCATCAGATGAGGAACTGAAATCACAAATGCAAGTAGTCAAAACTTTTTCAGATGATATAAGAATTTAATTTGTTCTTGATAACTGTGCAAAAGCAACATTTAAAGCAGGAAAACTGCAGCACCAAGAAACATTATTTTAGGACAAGAATATGATATAAAAGAACTTGAGCAATAGGGAGTGTATAAATATTTGGAAATTGATGAAGGATCAACAATAAAACATGAACAAATGCAAATAAAACTTAGTAAGGAATATTTTAGACTTAAACACAAAAACAGTGTTGACATCTAGGAACAAAACTCAAGCTATAAACCAATTTCCACTTCCTAGCCTAACTTACAGTTTTGAAGTGATTGACTGGCCCCAAAAGGTGCTGGATAGATTAGATAGGAAACCAAGAAGGATACTTCATGCTCACCAAATGATTTATAAAACTCAGTGTATACCAAGACTATATATTTCCTGTTCTGAAGGAGGTATGGACCTCCTTGAAACTGATTACATGTATAGCTCTGCACTCGTGATACTGCACACATATCTGTGGTTTATTATCAAAATTTCAGATAACATTCAGTCGAACTGGGACTGTCGAAAAGCTATTTTCCAATTGACAGAAAGCCAAACCAAAAATGGTCAACTCCACCACAGTGAATGTAGTGTGCGATCGCTGTTGTGAAGTTGACGTCCTGCTTGGAGATCGCAGTACAGAGGGAAATTGAGAAATGTACCCATTTCCTCACTCTAGTGTTGTCTCATAGTTTGTATATATAATTAGTAGGGGGTGTGGGAGGTGCAGTCCTCCATATGTGGGTGCAAGTGGGCTTGCCTCCCTGCAATACATTGGTTGGAAATGGCTTGTAGGCAGGGTATGCTGGGTAAAGTCAAAAACGTTGAATGATGACATGTCGACATTACCAGTTTCATTCCTTTGCTTGAACAAGGTTTTTATTTTCGTTGTTTCGTTGCTCATCTATTGAAAATGTGATCATTTGACAGAATGCATTTCACACATATGATAGTAAACTCATGTCTAGTGACCTCTCAGGACCCAAATGTAGTGAAAGTTTTGAAACATGAGGATAAATCTAAGATGATTTCCTTGCTTAGTCTAGCAGAAGCATATCGACATCAAGCAGGAATGGAAGTCAAACCAGAAGTGGATAAAAATCAGGCGGCAACTGAATTTGCCAAAAAATAAAATAAAGAATATAAGGTGAAGGATCAGATGAGAAGGCAAGAAATGTGGAAAATGTATAAACATAGTTGCAAGTATAGAAAGCTTCTGGAAGAACCTCATGTTGATCAGGATCGAATGCAAAAATGGTTAAGGAGAGGTGAATTCAAATCAAAAGATGACGTGTTAATATTGGCGGCTCAAGATAGTGGGCTATGCACACATTGCTTTACAAAGTCCATTGAACATGTGGGAGAAACAGACAAATGTAGGCTTTGTAAAATAGGACTGGAAACAGTCCCACACTTCGTTGCTGGTTGTGACATACTAATGGCAGAAGGACTGTATACTGAAAGGCATAATAATGTGGCAAGACTGTTGCACTGGGGATTGTGTAAATATTATGGAATTGAAGTAGATGAAAAACTGTGGAAACATGATCCACAAAGCATCAGAGAAAATGATGAAGTCTACATCACATGGGATCATCCATTACCAATAGTTCAAAAGATAGATGCATGAAAACCAGATATAGTGGTCCATGAAAAGAAGACAAAGTAGCATTGATCATTGAAATTGCTACGCTCAGTGATTACAGTGTTTTGTGTATAGAGAGATATAAAGTCATAAAATATCAGGATTCGCAGGCAGAAATGAGGGCAATGCGGAAGGATACCCAGACAGTTCCAATAGTAGGAGCAACGGTTCTTATAAAAAGAAATCTACAAGCATATTTAGATATGTTGCCAATACATGTAACTCCATGTGAATTGCAGTAGGAGTCATTATTGGGTACATTGCAGGTGCTGAGAAAGCACTTCTGCCTGACATCAAAGACTGAAACAATGCTAATTTATTAACTTTAATCATACTTTGACTTAGGAATAGGGTCCATTCCCGTCATGGTATTAGAAACCCAAAAGATTTGGAGAAATTAAAAAAGAGAGAAGCCACTCCCTCAGTTTGTCATTAATTCTGATGACATCCCTCATTGTTGTCTGAAGCCTCTCCCTCAGTTTGTCATTAATTTTGATGACATCCCTTATTGTCCTCTGAAGCCACTGCCTCAGCACAGTTCCCACACCTTCTGTGTCTTTTCTGTCTTCCCCTTTAGTAGTAGACTCTGGATCCAAAGTGACTTTGCTTAACTGCCCTTCAGTCTTTTTTCTGGATACAGAGGATGTTCAGTCTCCTACTTACCACTGTGTCATCCACATCTAAGCCGCATCCAGTCAGTGAACCTACAGTGAGTGTAGCATTTTTTAGCTCATGTCTGGCAGGTTGTTTGGTGTCATGTACAGCTTTCAGTCAACAGAGCTATCAAAGGTAACCCAAGGAACTGGACACTGACTGGATAGCAGCTTATTGACCTAAGACTGCTGGGTTTTATGGTGGGCATACACTGGCCAATAGGGGCAAATAGAGCCATCCCACAATTAGCACAGGTCTCTGGTGTAGGTTGGAGTAGTCCAGTCTTCAACCCCCCCAACACCAGAAAATACCCATTCTCATTTTTAATCACAATAATTAACCTGACTAATCACCTGAGCCCATTTTTGAATCATTGAGTGGCTAGCCCTAATGTGGTGTGCAGTCTGATCCATATTCTCCTATCTTGAAGATACTGTGCACCTCAGCTGATGCACAAAACTGATGGTCAGTTCAGCTCTTCTTCTGATTTGCACCATCTAGTGTCTGAGTTGCTGCCCACAACTCCATTCTTGGGTAAGTTTGAGGTGAAATACCCAGCATATTTTTAATAATGAGCTGTAAATGTAGGATATCTGGAACATTTGAAACCATACTGTGTAATTTATTAATTCATCCACCCCCTGTGTGATTCATATTAACTTTTTGATGCGCATCTGCTCTGTGCACATAAGGTTTACAAAAACAGAAGTTGCATCTTTTTCATCTCGTTTGTAATTCACAGAGATGCTTGGGTTTGCTGTCATCCAAAACAGGTGCACATAGGGGCACCTGCCAGACAAGAAGAACACGAAGCTATAGGCAAAGGATGAACCATCTGTACTTTGCTGACTGGGAAGTTTTTTTATGGATTTAGAGTGGATAAGGACATAGTATGGGTTTTAGTGAATTTTTATGACACACAGACGGAACTGGGGAGATATGAGGCATTCCCACAACTAAGAATACCAAGGTATGAACAACCTTCATTATTCCTGCCACATGGAACTTCCAGAAAATAACGGGGGACATGGATATCTCACAATCTCCTGCCTTGAGAATACTCTAGCAATTCAAAGACATACACTTGGTAAATCTAGATCAGTGCATCTATTTCCTGGTGTCATCTCAGAGCTGACATCCAGTACCATGCATGGCTCTTACAGGATGGCATGCTTTCCTAAGGTGCTTGGTGCAATCTCCAGGGGAGGGGTACCTTTCCTAAGGTGCTTGGTGCAATCTCCAGGGGAGGGGTACCAGTAAAGTAAGGGCTACTGTTTCATCAGATGCAAGTTAATATGTGATATATGGGAGTGCAGCACTGCATAAGTCATGCATCCTGGCAGTGCCTATGTTTTTCATATTTCACACACAAGTTTACTCAGCCACCTCTTCCTACCTCTTCCTACATGGTAGGATTCCTCATGGCTCATCTAGTTGGTAAATGCAAATATTTTAATATAATTAGATTATGTAAGTATATGTACTTCAGTATATGTAGAGTGGTATAGGTACTACTGAGTAATCACCAAAGCTGTAGCTGGCTTATTTGGCCACCAGGACCACTCCTCAGTCTGGTGCCCCTTAATACTAGGTTGAGTACTCTTGAACACTATAGGAACACCAAGTAATAAAGCCTTGCACCCCCACACTTTGTGTGAGAGCAACAAAAAAAAAGGTCCATTCCCTGATCTGGCACTTCTCAACACTAGATGAGCACCAGGCCCTAATGTGTTATGTTGTCACAATGTCGAAGATTGCAAAATAAAAATATCATTAATAAATTGTAGCCAAGGCTTTCCCCTTTATGCCACCTTATCTATGCTACTGGTAATCACCCCATCCTTTTTTGTTATGTGTTCCATACCTGTTTTGTTTTCCAGGTGGTGCAGGCTATCCACACAAACCACTGCTAATGACACCAGTCCATAATCTGCAGGGAGCTGATGAAGATCAGTTCAGCATTCCCCTGTCCCAGACACAGATAGTCACTGAGTGAGGGATTGGTCTGCTCCAAGCCTATTTCCATTTCCTAGATGAGTGTGGAGGTCCAGTCAGAATGACCATGCTGCTACATGCAGGATGTTTACTGCCTGCTGCATTCTGCACAACATGATCATGCATGTCTGGTGTGCAGCTGCCAGCACCAGTCACTGGCAGTGTCAGTGCATCTATGTTTATCATTCCTCCGACCAGTGATGATAGCCAGTCAAAGCAGTAACACGGCAACCTGCACAGCAGACCTGTGCATGATATACAGTTGTCCAGACAAAGAGGCAGGATCTAGTCAACAACTATAGACCAAGACACTCCAGTAGTAGCATCTGGAAAAAAAAACAAGTTATGCAACTAATAATTGATGCATGCAGGATTACTTGTGAGTTGTGTTGTGTGGTGTATGGTCAGCTTAAACCAAACAGCACACATTTCTTCTTCCTCAACAATAGAAGTGTTTTTCATAACAATACCATCAGTCATCATTTGTACAGTGGTGAGGGGTGAGTTGCGCAAGTGCTATTTATACCATCAGGGACTGAATGTGGGAAAGCAGACATTGTGATACATGTTTATGGGTGCACTGGTATATTTACCTACAGGGTCCAAAACAGGCTATACTGACTGTTAACAAGCACAAACTACTTGTATTAAGACAACTGTTTTTCTTTCTATTTTTCTCTCTCTCTCTCTCTCTCTCTCTCTCTCTCTTTCTCCCTTTGGTATTCTCTGCTTTGTGTTTTTCATATTCAAATAGGAAGTGTTGCAATAATGTGTATAAATGGGCTGCAGAGTAAGTACTGTTTTTCTATTATGAGTTTTCAAACTGTAACTTATTTTTGGAAAGTGCCACATATAATGACCCCTAACGATAGTACAGGTGAAGTTCCCATAAAGTGTGCCCATAGATGCCGTCTGTGCAACTTTACTGTGCATGACAATCATCATGACATTGTCCCTGGCCTCAGCCATTTCCATTTACTTGTGCCATTCCTCATGCATACCTTGCTGTATTCTAATAATCTCTACCTGACTCGGTGACAGTAGCCTATGCCTGAACTATGTCATGGCATGTCTGGTGCTGGGCAGCCAAGGCCTTGTGTTTCTCTGGAGATAATTGTGTATATGTCTTCACCTGGCATTTCTGTATACAGGTGTGTCAGTGGGTACTTCTACCTCGGAAAAGGGTAGACTCTCCATTAAGGGGTTCAGGGTGTGCACAATAAGCAGATGTTGAACAGCATGGTGCCCCTCCCTGAGATGACATGTCCTTAATTTGTTGAGTGTGTGATCCCATATAGGTTCATAGGTTGGTTCTAGGCTATCAGCCCTAGGGCCTATAAAAGCCTAGCCATAACAATTCCCTGGCTATTTCTTCTCACACTATTTACTCCCCTGGACGTCTGTCTAGCAGGGTGACTGACATGATCCACGGGGTGAGTTTTCTTTCTCCCATCCAATCATCAAGGTTCCTTTTGAAGAGGGCCAAAGAGGTGCTCTGCTTGACATGTATGGGCAGTCTATTCCAGATTCTGGGGAGTCTCTGGGTCAGGAACCTATCCATCCAGCATGTTTTGTTTATTGTGATGACAAGGTTTATAGCCCTGAAGCATGTGGCTCTGAGGGACTGGGATTTCTTTAAGTGTAGCATGTCCAACAGCTCTGGGTTTGACATGGCCTTGTATGTTAAGCAGAGATCGCCTCTGAGTAGACATGTGACAGAGTATAGCTGGAGTTTTTTAAGGCAGTCAGCATAAGGCATCTGCTTTAGGCCTGTGATTCTTTCAGTGAGGTATTTCTATGGCCTTTCCAGTTGATGCAGATGTCTTGTGAGGTACACACCAAATGGGGCATTGTATTCTAAAATGGGTCTAATGAGGGATGAGTACAGTGGGACAATGACCTCCTTGTTTCTGGATGAAAAGCCCTTAGCGATGAGGTGTGCCACATAGAAGGATTTCCTGACTGTTGTGGCGATGTGGTTATCGAACGTGAGACCACTGTCCACATGTGTCCCTAAGTCTCTTATCACACTTTCGGTGTTTAGTGTACTGCCACCTATGTGGTAATTCATGGGTATATGTTTTTTCCCAAAGGGGATAAATATACATTTCTTGGCATTGAGCTTGAGCCCATGGCTCTGGCACCTAGCATCTGTTTCTGTAAGGCCCTTTTGTAGAGTATCCACATCATTTGACGATTCAATAATGACTCCCAGTTTGCAGTCATCTGCGAACTTTGTTAGCCAGAGTCCCTTATTGTTGGCCTGTACGTCAGAGAAGTAGATGCCAAACAAGAGCGGTCCCAGGACGGAACTCTGAGGTACTCCACTTGTCAGTTGTCTGGAGCTGGATTTGGAGTCAGCTACTTTTACAGTGTGGGTTCTGTCAGTAAGCCAGTTGGCAACCCATTGAGTGACGTAGGGATTAATGCCCAGCTTAGTAAGTCATCTATGATTCCAGAGTTGAGGATGGTGTCAAAGGTCTTGGCGAGGTCCAGATAGGCTGTGTGGACCGCCTTACTCGCATCCATGGCTCTGGAGACTGATTCAAAGAAGTCAATCAGGTTCAAGAGAAAAGATCAGCCCTTCACGAACCCAAACTGGGTGGGGTCCAGTGTTTAAAGGTTGCCGATGTCTTTGTTTATAAGTTCCATGATAATATGTTCCATGGCCTTACAGATCAGGCTCATCAGACTGATGGGGCGGTAGTTCCTGGGATCCAAGGTGGATCCCCCTTTGTGGAGTGGGATAACTGTAGCTGTGCACCACTCAGTGGGCACTAAGGCTGAGGTGAGGCTATGATTAAACATGTCACTTAGATGAGGTGCCAGTTCATTTTGTAGTTCATGCAATACCTAGCCCGGGATGTCATCTGGTCCCATGGATGCTGTATTCTTAGCTTTGGAGAGTGCATTTTTTACCTGTGTGGCCATTATTACTGGAATTTGGCAATCTTCTGGTATTGAGATGGGCCATTTAGGGGGTGAGAGGGGGGTGAAGTTGGCACTGAATTGATCTGCCAGGATATTGGCAATATCCTTGGGATCAGTATATTTAATGCCATTCTGTTGTAGCTCAGAGCAGATCTAAGCATTGTCGTTTAGATTTGTGACATAGTTATAGAATGCCTTGTGGTTGTCTTTGGAATCCTTGGCAATTTTATTTTCATAACTAGCTTTGGAGGATTTTATGAGGGATCTCAGCTTCTTATTGAGGCTGGTAATGGAGTTTTTTGCATCCTGGGATTTTCCTCTTTTCTGCAACAGTTTCTTCCTTTTGTTGTAAAGTTTGCTTATGGCAGCAGACCACCAGATTGGCTTCTTTTTTATGGAGGAGAGCATCTTGGTTCTATTTTTGATGGCACGATTTATGCATGAGTGGATGTGCTCATACAGTGCCTTAGTGTAGGATTCAGCAGTCAAACTTTCATTTCCCTTCTGCATGGGTGTCATGAAGTTTGTCACTTCTGACTTGAGTAGCATGAAGTTGGCTTTGGAGAAGTTTTTTATGGAGGTTTCCTTACTAGGGCATGGGGGTGGGATGTGGATGTTAAGGGTGATTAGCTTATGGTCAGACCTGACCAACAAGGGGGTGACCATAGGTGTGGAGCATCGATTTCCCATGTTGGTAATGACCAGGTCTAGGATATTGGAGCCCCTGGTGGGACTATGGATTAGTTGATTCAGGGCATTGCAATTTCTGAATTCCAAGAACTGTTGGGCAAAAGTGTTGGTACACGAATAGTTTTCCCAGTTAATGGCAGGGTAGTTGAAATCACTCAGTATTAGGGTGTTTGGATGAATATTAATATTTTCCAGTATGTTTAGAAAGGTGTAGTGAAAATCTTGGGGCATGGTGGGGGATCTGTAGCAAGCTACAATTTGGATTGCAGTCTTACCTAGTGTTAGTTGCACCTGGAGAATTTCAGACCCATTGTGTTGGGCATCTAGCCTGGTGGTGTGAATATCCTAGGTGAATATGGACACTCCTCCAACTTTAGTGCTTTGTTCCTGGTTTGGTGGTCGAAAAGTGTGGTAAGAGTTGTAGCCTGGTATTGCAGGGGTGCTCTCTGGAGCCTTGAACCAGGTCTCACTTGCTGCACAGATATCGATGTTCTCCATTTTTAGGAGTGCCTCAAGAGAGTGTATTTTGAGGTTTAGACTTTTAGCATTGAGTAGCATTACCTTCAGAATTTGCATGCTTGTACCTGTTACGGTGGTGGTTTTGTCCTTTGAACTTTGCCTAAAAAAGGCACTGCCTAAGGACTTATCTGCCTGTTGTGGTATAGAGAGCCCTGTCTGTACACTTTGCACCTGTGTGTCACTGTCCTCATGGTGTGTCACGAGTATTTGAATTATGGTGTCATTGTTGATAGCCATCCTGCTGTCAGGATCAGCCTGCTGCAGTAGGTCATAGGATAACTTTGGTTCAGGTGCTGACAGTGTCAAGAGACCTATGGCAGGTGAAATTACTTGTATTTACAGGCATACTGCTCAACTGTCCATATTTCTGCAGAATGTCCAAATTTATGGTTCGTATTTTTGGTCTGTTCTTCATAAAAGTTGCATTTGTCTGGCAAATCACTGGGGATGATCTGAGGATTGAAGTCATTAAATAATGGCATATATTTGAGTTTCAGATTTCATACCCTTCAGAAAATGCATGTTAAAACAAGTCCCTGTTACTCAAGTAACTTGCTTAGTTTATAAGAGCAATATTTAAAATATGTCCCTATTTTGGGGCCTTTGTCCCTTCATTTTATCAGGCTTTGTCCAGATTTCTTGCACTAAGAGGTTGAGAGGTATACTATAGGTGGCATGACAAAAATTACCATACATGTTATAAGGATGATATGTGCATGTGTCATGCTGTAAGGATGATATGTGCATGTGTCATACTATAAGGATGATATGTGCATGTGTCATGCTATAAGGATGATGTGTGCATGCGTCATGCTATAAGAATATGTGCTTGTGCCATGCTATAAGGATGATATGTGCATGTGTAATGCTGTAAGTATGATCTGTGCATGTGTCATGCTATAAGGATGATATGTGCATGTGTCATGCTGTAAGGATGATATGTGCTTGTGTCATGCTACAAGGATGATCTGTGCATGTGCCATGCTATAAGGATGATATGTGCATGTGTCATGCTGTAAGGATGATATGTGCTTGTGTCATGCTATAAGGATGATCTGTGCACGTGTCATGCTGTAAGGATGATATGTGCTTGTGCCATGCTGTAAGGCTGATCTGTGCATGCATCATGTTGTAAGGATGATATGTGCTTGTGCCATGCTATAAGGTTGATATGTGCATGTGTCATGCTAAGTTCATTTTACCATCATTTTCTGTATTTTCTTGCTGCCTTTAGCAAATTCTGCCTAAAATGCCGATTTTCTAGAGTTTCTGTGATTTAAAAAGCTTGTTTCAGCTACATATTGTACTTATTTTACTGCCTGCACTTTAACAAAGTTGTTTTTGTGTTTAAATTACCTGTTTAACTATTGCAGGCTACACACTCAAGTATGGTAGCCATTTCTGTGCATTTAAAGTGTTTTTTTGATTGTATCTGCTTTATTTTCTGAAAAAAAAAATACTTGTTTTCCCACCTTTATAAGCTAGTTTAGTCCAGTTTTCAGGTTAGTGCTGAATTCAGGGCTGTGTTACAAGTTTCTGTGTTTGCCCATACCTTACTTGGATAGAAGGAAGCTTCTCTGTTCACTGTGAGAGAGGGAGCTTTGAGAAGACTGTCCCTGGAGAAGTGGTTTCAGCCCAGAAATTAGTAGTTTATTGGCCATTTTGGGCTAATTTCTTTTTCATTTCCCTGCTATAAAACCCACATTTGCAAGGTTTTTGTGCTAGTGTACAGCTCAGCAAGCTCCTGCCTGGTCCCCTGCAGAGTTCTACAGCAGCAGAGAGATAAAAGAGAGACTTTGGACTGTTTAAGTATCATTTTTCTGCACGTCCTTGCTGCCTTTAGCTAATTCCGCCTAAAACACGGATTTTCTAGTTTCTGCAATTTAAAAAGCTTGTTTCAGCTACATATTGTACTTATTTTACTGCCTGCACTTTAACAAAGTCGTTTTTATTTTTAAGTTACCTGTTTAACTGTTTATTGGCCATTTTGGGCTAATCAGTAAAACAGTTCACTGTACCTAGGCATGTCCAAAGGGCAGTTTGAGGTGTACTCTCCAGTCCAACTGGTGAATCTGGGCATTTTGAGGCAATGTTACAATTGCCTCATGTACACAGACAACCCTCTCCTCCTTCCACCAAACACTAATACATGCGAGAGATGCAATTATACAGCCAAACTGGAGGCTAAGATCTCTCAACCCAAGACTGGACCAGGCAGTTAAGAGGAGAAGGGAATTACTTGCATCACACCACCAGTCTCACATAGACCTATGAAACCAGCACTGGCAAAAAACACACATAAATACACAAAAACATACTCAGAGGCTCTAAATAAAAATCTGCAAAAGCAACAGAGATCTCCAAAGCAGACATCCAAGCAACTTCCACACCCAACACAAACCATGAAATGCATACTTCACAAAACAAGTGTGCCACACAGTCACAGCCCTTAAGGCAAAATAACATACCCACACACTAGTAATAGGTGACTCTGTAGTGAGGCACACTGATGTCTCACTCACTAGGCTGAATAAGAAGAAGGTTACTGTTAGTTGCCTGTTGGGTGCCAGGATCTGCCACATAACACAAGCACTCGGGTCACTCCAGAAAAAGTACAAATATGACTCTGTCATTGTCCATGTTGGTGTGAATGATCTGAGCTGTACCTCCCTGTACTACATGAAAAGAGACATGAAGGAGCTCTCTGATCATGTAGCCCAGGCCGGTATGACCCTGACTCTGAGTAGCATCCTGCCCTCACCAAGAATGATACCATGGTATACAGAAAAAATTATCAATTTCAACAATTGGCTAAGTTTCTGGTGTCATTCAAAGGGGATCCAGTGTCTGTCAGCCTGGGATGGCATGCTCGACAAGCCACGTTGCTTTGCTAGAGATGGCTTGCAACTGTCACCCTTAGGCTTTCGAATACTGGCCAAGGCTCTTGCCACCCCATAGTGCCTTTTTTTAGGCAAGGCTCAAAAGACAAACCCACCACCATAAATAGCACAAGTAACAAAAAACTGAGGGTAATGCTGCTCAGTGCCAGAAGTCTAAACCTCAAAATGCATGCACTAGAGGAACTCCTCAGTATGGAGAAAATCAGTATATGTGCATTAACAGAAACCTGGTTTAAGGCTCCAGAGAGCACCTCAGCACTACCAGGCTACAGCTCATACCATGCAATTTGGCCACAAAGCCCGGACCGAAATACAAAAGGCAGGGGAGTATCCATATTCCTCAAGGATACACACACCTCCAAGTTAGAGGCACAGCACGATGCTTCAGAGATCATCCACACGCAACTAACAATGGGCAAAACTGCTATTCAAATTATAGCTTGCTACAGATCACCCACCATGTCCCAGGACCCCTACTCCACATTCCTGGAAACACCGGGAAACATAAAGGTCCTACCAAACACCCTGATATTGGGTGAATTCAATTACCCAAACATTAACTGGGAGAACTGCTCAAGTACTAACTCCCTTGCCCAACATTTCCTAGAATTTAAAACTCAAACTCCCTGGATCAACTGGTCAACACCCCCATCAGAGGTGACAACATATTGAACCTGGTCATCACCAACATGGGCGACCAGTGTTCCACATCAGAGGTCAACCCCTTGCTGGTTAGATCTGAGCATAAACTAATCACTCTGGATATCCACATTCTGCCACCATCCCTGGTCAAAGAAACCACAGTGAAAAACTTTTCATAAGCAAACTTCACGTTACTTAAGACCAAGGTGGGAAGTTTCAAAGCCCCCATGCTAAAGGATAACGCTGCCCAAGCTGCAAAATCCTTTATTAATGAACTCTATGGGCACCTACAAGAATTCCTGGAAAGTGCTATCCTAGACAAAACCAAGACTCACTCCTCCAAGAAAAGGAAACCAGTCTGGTGGACACCTGCCATAAACAAGCTATACAATAGAAGAAGAAAACTAGTACAGAAAAGAGTAAAATCCCAAGAAGGGAAGACATCCCTGATCAGTATCAGCAAGAAACTATGTTCCCTCATAAAATCATCCAAGGCTAGCTTCGAAATAAAAATTGCCATGGACTCCTAAGATAACCACAAGGCATTCTTTAGCTATGTCAAGAATCTAAGTGGCAATTCTCAGATCTGCTTGGAGTTAGTGCAGAATGGCACAAAATACACTGAACTGACCGATATAGCCAACATCCTGGCAGACAGGTTCAGTGCAAACTTCACCCCCCTCTCATTCCCAAAAGGGCCCATAACTATACCAGAAGAATGTAGTGCCCCTGAAATCACAGACACTCAGGTTAAAACAGCCCTCTCCAAAGCCAAAAACACAGCATCAGTGGAACCGGACAGTATCCCAGGCTGCGTCCTACACAAGCTCAAAGATGAACTAACCCCTCACCTAAGCACAATGTTTAAACTCAGCCTCTCCACATGCTACGTGCCCACAGAGCGGCGCACAGCAATGCTTATTCCACTCCACAAAGGTGGAGCCACAACGGACCCCGGGAACTATCACCCTATAAGTCTGACTAGCTTGGTCTGCAAAGCTATGGAGTGCATCATCATGGAACTCATTAACAGAGACATTGGGAACCTCCAAACACTGGACCCTACCCAGTTCAGCTTTGTTAAGGGCAGATCATGCCTCCTAAACCTGGTGGACTTCTTTGAGACAGTTGCCAAGGCTGTAGATGAGAGAAAGGTGGTCCACACAGCCTACCTAGACCTCACAAAGGCCTTCAACACCATTCCCCACTCAGGTATTATAGACAAGCTCACTGGCCTGAACATAAACCCCTACATCATGAGATGGTTTTCCAACTGGCTTATGGACAGAACCCACATGGTAAGAGTTGCAGGAGCTAGGTCTGACTCTAAACTGGTTACAAGTGGCATTCCCCAGGGCTCAGTCCTAGGACCCCTCCTGTTCGGCATATACTTCTCAGAAGTACAGGCAAGCACAGGAGGACTATGGCTGACCAAGTTCACAGACGACTGCAAACTAGGGGCTATAATTGACTCTCCGGCTGACACAGACATCCTCCAAAAGGGTCTCATTGAGGCAGATACCTGGTGTCAAAACCATGGCCTCAAGCTAAATGCCAAAAAGTGCATAGTCATCCCCTTTGGAAAAAACACACAAACTACCACATAGGTGGTAGCCCCCTAAATATGGAATATGTAATAAGGGATCTGGGGACCCAAGTAGCTGGTAACCTCCCCTTTGATAATCATATTGCCAAAGTGGTTAGAATATCCTTCTATGTGGCCCATCTAATCACAAAAGTGTTTGCATCCAGATCAAAAGAGGTCATTGGGCTCCTCTATGCATCACTCATCAGACCCATCATAGAGTACAATGCACCATTTGGGATGTACCTTACAAGACACCTGCAACAACTGGAAAGACCAGAGAAGTTCCTCACCAAGAGGATCACTGGCCTCAAGCAGATGCTCTATGCAGCTCAACTGAAGAAACTCCAGCTGTACTCGGTTGCATACCGCCTACTCAGAGGTGATCTCTGCCTGACATACAAGGCCATGTCCAATCCAGAACTGATGGACATTCTCCACCTAAAGAAAACCATATCCCCTCGAGCCACATGCTCCAGGGATCTAAACCTCACCACAACAATAAATAGGACGTGCTGGAGGGATAGATTCCTGTCCCAGAGACTTCCCATGCTCTGGAACAAGATTCCAATCTACATTAGGCAGAGCTCTTCGATAACCCTCTTCAAGAGAAACCTTGATGAGTGGAAGGGAAACAGAAAGTTTACCCCAGGGATCACTACAATGGCTCTGCTGGACAGAGGCACAGGGAACTAATCTAAGGGGGCAGCGAAAGCCAACACATTCCAGCTAAGCTTATAAATGCCTTCAGGCAGATAGCCTAGTACCTACCTATGAACCTATGTACTAAAATGTGGTACACACTAACTTTTAACACTGTCTGTGGCTACTGTATGGATCTGAAGATATTGGTGCCAACACCACTTCAACTGATTTCAGCAATATCCTCATCAACCCTTATAGACAGTAGGTGATCCTCATCTGGCATTAAAGACTGTAGTGTGGAAAGGTCATCAGCAGTGCTACTGTTTAGCTTTTATCCTATTAAGAAAAAGTTTTAGTTCATTAACACTTTTCATGGTGCTACAACACCATCTGTTTGACCTGCTGCCTTACGGTTCAGGTCCATTCCATTTTGGACAAACAGATTTAAGAACAATTTCTATCCCAGAGCCATATGCGAACTAAACAAGGTTAAATACTCACACTGAGTACAGATAATATCTATTTGACTATAGGGTATATGTTTACATTCGTGTGCACCTTACTTCATTCCTTTCATGTGCAATATACCCAAGTGCAATAATAATAGTTTTTTTACTGCATTGCATTGCATTATATTGTATTGTTTGGTATTGCATTGAATTTTCTTATTTATTCATGTTCATTCTTTGTACTTGTGCAGTGGCAATAAAGGAATCTTATCTTTTACAAAAGTGCAGAGCTCAAAGAAGACTAAAATGGTGGACTGAAGCCAAATGATGTAAGTTGGGGCTGATTTAAGAAGCTCTTATGCAAATGAGCGTCAACCGTGCTGAACTCTATGAATCACATTGTTGCATACAAATGTATCCCCTCTTTCAGGCATAAATGCATTCAGCTTGCTGTGGCTGTGCTGCTCTTAGCTCATGAATGTGCATAACTGCCATTTGCCTGTCAGTCACACTCCAGCATGCTGTACCTTGTGCATGGTATGCATGCATTTCTAAGACTAGGGAGGCCAGAGTCAATTCAATCTGGCTATTGTCATTCCATCTTACCTTACTTCCCCTGCACAGTTCCTACCACAGTGTCATACATTATGTTACAATGGAGTAAACTGCAGCATTCCATTGTGTGTTTTTTTTTAGAACTGGTTGTGTGATGCCCTTAAAAACTGCTACAGGACTTGAATTCAACATATATAAATAGCCTTGAAAACATGTAAAACACAACTGTGACATTACCTTCAAAGCATATCACTATTTCTTACAAAATAAATCATTTAAAAACATTACAAAATTGCATGTATTTACGTGAAGAAGATATAACTGCACAGTAGTGTCCCCTTCATCAGACCCCTACATCTCCTTCTTGTACAAACACAATGTTAATACAGCATCTGTTAAAGCACAGGACCAAGCCCTAAGATGGTCATAGATGGACACCACAGGTCTTCTCTACTTTCTGCAGGAGTCATACCTGCACAAGTTAGATCAGGCCTCTGCTGATGGTGAATGGAAAAACAATGATATTTGGCAGGAGTTGAGGGAGCATCTGTTATTTCTGACAAGGATTCCCACTCTGAGAAGCAGGTGTGCCATGCAGAGGTAGTGTATATATATTTATATGTATATATATAAAATGCATGTGTGGGTGGATTTCTGTCTGTGTATCCATGATATAAAATTTACACACCAGTGTCTTCTTGAAGCTAAGGCATGTGCCGTAATAATATTTCCAGGATGGATACTTTCTCAAATTTGCTATAGTTTTGTGGGAAATATTTCACAGACATCAACATGCTTAGTAACATGCTGAATTTTCTCAGGAAAAGACAATGGATTGCTTCAGAACATAAAGCATGTAGGGGAAGAAAGTGGTCTAGCATCAGTTAAAAAAATGTATTAAAATCTGTTAGTAGTTTTAACTTATGAATTGCTTTCAGCCATGACGCACAGACATATGGGTAAGAAACTTTCTTTTTCTTCCTTTTTTATACCTCCTCAGCTGAGGAGGAGCTTGCATATATTAGACAGCAATACCAGCAGAGAGTTAAAAGACTTTTGCAGAGATCTCCTTAGTATAAAATTAATGAAAAGTCATATAAAATACATGCCCTTATAAAAGTTCCATTCATTAATAAAATCCCATGTTTCTGTCCGACAGATCATAATTAGACCACGAGTCCACAGTCAGTTTAGTAAAACCAGACGAATGAATTTTTACATATTATAATGAACTACTGAAATGCAAAAATGCATAATATATCAATAATGCCTTCACTGGTAGTGAAATCATTAACTGTCAACTACAACAGTAATATTGTCACTTTTTAGTAAAAACTTGTACATCCCATATACTTCACTAGGTACACCACATCCTTAGATGCAGAATTACCCTTGCAAAAGTATAGTCTAAAATCATTCTCTATATCCAAATTTAAAATCTCTCCTTCTAAAATATAAGGGAATTGATTACAACTCCCACATTTGGTCATACCTACATTGTTTAACAAGTACATTAGAAACCTGCATTCTAATATGGGCTCTTTCAAAAATCCCTTTAAGATTATGGGCTGTCTTGTGAATGAAAACTGAGGAGCTCCCCGCATTCTCATACATTATTGAATTGGGCTTAAAAATAATACAGTTCCTGTCAATGATGTTTTTTCATATCCTTGGTACTAGAGATAAAGTGAATAACCATAGCTTCTTCAAACCTTTTCTCTAATTTAGATAAGTTCACATTACCATCCTTCATTAAACCCACACCCAGTAATGGTTTCAATTTGGAACCCCAACCATCTCTAACTTCTTGATAGATCTTGTCCATCAACCTGATGGGGGTAACCCCTAGAAATAAACATCTGTTTGATCTTATCCAATTCATTGATCACATCTTTGTAAATTTTTTACCATAATATGTCTATGCAAGAAAGAAAAATTATGGATGGTTTTATGTCTTCGCAAGACAACCAGTACTTCAGCACATGAATGCACATTCATGCAATTACATTTAGTTTCTAGGTTCTTGTATTAAAATAATCATAAATATGCCTGTGTTTGGTTGGATTCCCTAAAGTTTCTTGTGGTTACTAATCTTGGAATTTCATGCAAACCCAAATAAATTATACTGTGTAGCACACCAAATAAGCATTCCTTCATTTCTAGCCACTGATCAGCTGAGAACAGATTGTTGGGTGGAAGATTAAAGGAATAAAGAGTATGTCCCGGTCATCAGTGGTACTTTGTACTGAGAATTTGACATTTTGGGACAGATGATCTTCTTTTTATTTATTCCAGCATATAATTAGCACATTTTAGAATAAATCATTGGTTTGAAACAATGTTTTACTTTGCATCATTTAGTTATGCATTCAGAAGTCATCTTTATTTGTTCGTAGACTCTTTGTCTCCTTCGATTTCAAATAAGTTTGTATAACTGTTGCTGCAAATGGGTTGATATCTGACACTGTTGATATAAATGTTTATGCAATAACTACATGATTTAGCTTACCCACTACAACTAAAATCTCTGCCAATGAGTATCTTCAAAGAATGTATAGTGTCATCCTTAGGTGGACCAATGGGTTCATAGCCAAAAGTGCTACTCTGGTCTGTAGACCGTCCTGTACACTATGCATTTTCTTAGGTTAATAGGGTCACATATTAGTTCTAGGTTAATTGCTTTTGTGGGTCATTTTAAGCCTAGCCAATTACCCCATATAGGTTCATAGGTGTTCCTTTTTAAGCCTAGCCATTCATCTCAAATCTCAGACAAGTTCTGGTACCCTTGATAAGTGTAAGCATGGGCCTGGAAGATGAACTATTTACAGGTTACCTGTGACCATTAGAGTCATAGGTGCCAAACCAGTGATGCATTTCCTGTTCCCCATCCAATTGTTCAAGTTAGACTTGAATTGGGTTAGGGAGGAACTCTGCTTCACATGGAGGGGGGAACCTGTTCCAGAGATGGGGAAGTCTCTGAGATACATACCTGTTTCTCCAGCAGGTCCTATTTATATCACAGAGAAGGTTTAAGTTTTTAGAATGGGTAATTATGGTGCTGCTCATTTTGTAGATATGCAGGAAGTCCATCAGAGTGGTGTCTGCCAATGCCAAGTATGCCAGGCATAGATCTCCACTCAAAAGCCTGTAGGAGATAGAATACAGGGATAGGGCCTTGAGGCAGTCTGCATAGGACATATTACTTTACGCTCTGTATTCTTTTAGTGAGGAACCTCTGTGGATGTTTCATTTGTTGAATATGCCTGGTTAGGTACATACCAAAGGGGGCTTTGTACTCAGTGATAGGTCTGATGAATGATGAATACAGTGGAATGATGACATTCTTGGACCTAGATGCCATACCTTTGTTTATAAGTTGCATAACACATAATTATTTCCTCACTACTGCAGACACATGATGGTCAAAGGATAGATTACTGTCTATATGTGCCCCTAAGTCCCTGACTACTCTAAGGGTTGTGTTGTCAGTATGATAGTTACCAGGGGTGGATGACTTCCAGAAGGATACTGTTATGCATTTCTTGTCATTTAGTTTTAGTCCATAGGTCTGACACCAGTTGTCTGTCTGTGTCAGCCCTTCTTGGAGAACATTTGTGTCAGTGTGGGGTACAATGACAACTCATAATTTGCAATCTTCTGCAAATTTAGTCAGCCAGAGACCACTGACATTGACCTTGAATTCAGAGAAGTAAATGGCAAAGTGGAGCTGTCCAAGGACCGATCCCTGAGGGACTCCACTTGTGACTGACCTCTTTCTAGATGTGGACTTCCCAGTTCTAACTTCCTGGGTCCTGTCTGTGAGCCCGTTGGCTATCTAGCAGCTGACATATAGGTTTGTACCTACTCTCCTGAGTTTCTCAACAATGTCTGAGTGGGGTACTGTGTCAAATGCCTTAGCCAGGTCAAGGTAGGCAATGTGAACCATTCTGCCCTCATCCATTGCTTTGGTGACCTTCTCAAAGAAGTCTACCAGGTTGCATAGGCATGACCTACCTTTGATGAAATCAAACTGGTTTGGGTCCAGTGTCTGGAGGTTTACTGTATCATTAATGATAATTTCCTGTACCTTGTTTGTAAGGTAACCACATTAGCTGTTATGCTAACTTTCCACCCCAAAATATTGTACTCAAATAGATTCATAGATTAATACTAGGCTAACAGCCTTTATGGGACATTTTAAGTCTAGCCAATTATCCCATGTGAGAAGCAAACCGTGCACTTTGTGTTCATAAGGTAAATATCTTAACCATTATGCTAATCTTCCTTAGGGTTTCCTTGTTTAGAGTGTGGAGCAGTGAGAAACTCAGCAGCTCACAAATGCATTTGACTGTTTTTATAGACCACAGTGTTCAATTTGCAAATACTGTAGTTATGGCGCTTATTTTAGATGTTAATTTGGATATGAGTTTTATATTCTCAGCCAGTTTAGAGGAGTTCAGGATTGGGTCTTGGGTGGGGTAACTGCTATTCCCATACCAACATCATTGCTGAGTTTTGGTTTATTGATGCTCTGTTTTTGATAAAATCTAATCTCTGGTATAATGATATTCATGCACTAAAAACTTACTTGTCACGAATGTAGTATTTTATTGGGAGTCAGGTAGGTTTAGCTCTAGTGTTTTACAAGATAAACATCATCCCAAGGTGATAACTGTGATAACATTTCTTACTGGATCTTACATGGCATTGATGTGGCTTCTAAAAGTAAAGTTTTTGGCACTTTTTTGTAATATGAAAATGAATATTTGACTAAGCCAAGAAGCTCATAAGTATTCTTCTCAAACTGATGCCCTCAGGAAGACCTGGCCACTTCATATAGTCACTGTCAGCATCCCATCTACCATCTTAGTCAAGAAAACCCTGTCCTTACAAATTATCCAAATCCAAAGGGACTGCCAATATAGGTACAGACTGTTAAAGTGCAAGTGCTCAACTATCCCACAGCCTTTGGCTATACTCTTGAAATAGGCTTGTAGCCATGATAATGGTATTTTTTGTCCGTCAGTTATTTCAAATTCTGACTGCTTTTAATAGTCATGGAATTATACTAGTTGGTAATTGGAATATAGTGTTTGTCTTAGCATATTACAAACAGGGCTTTTGGCCCCTTATGACACAGAAAAGATCTCAGGCTATTGAAAGATTTATTTGACCCCTGCTATGCCATACACTCCCAGCATATAGCCTTTACCTCTCATGATATCACAATATCTGGTTTAGAGATGATTTTTCTTGATGTCAAGTTTGTTCATGAGATATCAACTTTTGTATAATTCAGATTCAGGATCATTCTCTGATCACTTACTGAGTCATTTAAAAATCATGGTTCATGACTTCACGTGACCAGTAAGAGTGATGGCCGGTGAATCACAAAGGTCGGCCTTTGGGCTGCTGCTGTAGTGTTGATAACGTGCTTAAAATGCCTCTATTTGATGTAAAAGGAAAATATAGGGTTTAGAAGTGCATTATAGCATAACTAGAAGGTATTTCCTTCTTTTCAAAGTACTTTGCCAAGACTATGACCCCTTGTCTCTTACCTCAAGCTGCTTGCTGCATCTATGGCCTATAACCTCATGAGATAAGTTGGAGATACTCCATCTGTGCAAACACCTTCTTTCAGGTTACATTCTACTAGTTATGGCTTTTCAGTCTTTGCCCCAAGACTGACAGTCACTTCATCATGACCTTGTTGAACTCTCTGACTATTCAGTTTTCAGACATCAATTCAAGCCCTTTCTAAAAAAGCAGTATGATTACAACCATCTGAATACAGAGCATGCAAGATAACTCTGCACTTCCTACAGAATAAGTCCCTAACAAGAGAGTCCTCTCACCCTCTTTCTACTTAAATAGGTATTCTCAAATGTCTGCTAGGAATGCATGCATAACATTGACAACTTCAAATATCAAAGCTAAAAATAATCCACCATACAATGTCAAAACACAAAAAAATAAAGCAACTAAAACCAACCTCTTTGCAGGGGGACAAGCCTCACTGCAACCCCACACCCCTTGCTGATTATATATACCAACTCTGAGATCACGCTACATTGGGGAAAGGGAAAAACAGCCCTCATTGCACTGTGATCTTGTGCAACACACCACTGGCTCTTCGGTACTATTAAGAAACCCATAGCAACATACCTTCACTTTTCAACATAACAAAAACAACCCAATATAAATAAGATACCTTTGCAGAAAAGCACAAAAAGTCCACAAATGATGAAAAAGACTGCAAAGGAATAGCTCCAGTTCAACAAATTCGAATACATTCAACAGAATGTATCCAAAGTATCCAATTTTCTTCGGGCTCCAAAAAATAAACCAAAAATCTGAAATCCAATATAACAAAGCTTTAATGGTACACAAGCGCTTTCACAGGTTGCTTTTCAGGTGTATAACATCAATTAAAAGACACACCTTATATAGCCCTAGAAACAGTCGCATGACTCTGGTGCATAAAATTTAAAATCATACACACAAATAACATCAAGCAACATCTTAAAAACATTTAAAACTATGTAACTTATTTACACTCAAAATCTTAGAAATGCACATAACATCATACTTCATCTATTCAAAGGTCTTTTCTTCAACACAAGTACCAATGTGAGAGATGAACGTATATAGCCAAACTGGAAGCAATGCTCTATTCACCCAAGACTGGACTAGACAGTCAATAGGAGAAGCTAAACACTTGCACCACACCACACTCATCACATAGTTCCTCAAAACCTACACCACCTAAGCACACACATAGAAACACAAAACACACACCTACATTCATGGAGGCTCTCAATAAAAATCTGCACAAGCAACAGAGACCTCCAAAGCAGAAATGCAAGCAACCTCTGCCCTCCAAAACAATTCAAATGACACAAAGCCCACAAACTCAAGTGTGCCACTCAACCTCAGCCCATAAGGCATAACAACGTACCCAACAGTCTAGTCATAGGTGACTCTATAGTCAGGCACACTGATGTTCCACTCTCCAGGCTAAACAAGGAGAAAGTTACTGTTAGCTGCCTGTCAGGTGCCAGGATCCGTCACATAACACACGCACTCAGTTCACTCCACAACAAGTACAAATATGAGTCTGTCATTGTCCATGTTGATGTGAATGACCTGAGACGTACCTCTCTGGACTACATGAAAAGAGACATGGAGGAGCTCTCCGATCTTGTAGCCCAGGCAGGTATGACCCTAGCCCTGAGAAGCATCCTGCCATCACCCAGAATGATGCCACAGTACTACGACAAAATGATTGACTTCAACAATTGGCCAAGCTTCTGGTGTCATTCTAAGGGGATCCAGTATCTGTCTGTCTGGGATGACATGATCGACAGACCAAGATGCTTTGCCAGAGATAGCCTGCACCTGTCGCCCTTGGGATTCTGAATACTGGGTAAGGCTCTTGCCACCCCTATAGTGCCTTTTTTAAGCAAGGTTCAAATAACAAATTCACCACCGTGACAGGTATAAGCAAGCAAAATCTGAGGGTAATGCTACTCAATGCTAGAAGTCTAAACCTCAAAATGCACTCACTCGAGGCACTCCTTAAAATGAAGATCATCGACATCTGTGCAGTGACAGAGACCTGGTTCAAGTCTCCAGAGAGCACCCCTGCGTTACCAGGCTATAATTCATACCACACCTTTCGGCCACCTAACCTGGACCAAAACACTAAAGGCGGAGGCGTGTCCATATTCATTAAGGATATCCAAACCTCCAGGCTAGTTGCTCAGCATAATGCATCCGAGATTATCCAAGTGCAACTAATTCTGGGCAAGACCACAATCCAAATTGTAGCTTGCTACAGATCCCCCACTATGCCCCAGGATTCCCACTTCTCATTTCTTGATACGCTGGAAAATATTAGGTACAACCCAACACCCTAATAATGGGTGATTTCAACTACCCCACCATTTACTGGGAAAGCTACTCATGTGCCAACTCTTTTGCTCAACATTTTCTGGAATTCATAAATTCCAATGCCTTGGATCAACTTATCCAGACCCCCACCAGGGGCAGTAATATCCTAGACATGGTCATTACCAACATGGGCGACCAGTGTTCCACACCTAACATCAATTCCTTGTTGGTCAGATCCGACCACAAGCTAATCACCCTAGACATCCACATCCCGCCCCCACCCCCCATTAGGTAAACCACCATAAAAAATTTCTCCAAAGCCAACTTCATGCTTCTTAAGACAGAAGTGGCAAACATCACGACACCCATGCAGACAGACAATAGAGGTACGACTGTTGAATCCTACACAAATGCACTTTATAAGCACTTACATGAGTGCATGGATCATGCTCTCCCTAACAGAACCAAGATGCTATCCTTTAAAAAAGGAAGCCAATCTGGTGGTCCCCTGCCATAAACAAACTCTACAACAGAAGAAAGAAACTGTTGCAAAAAAGAATAAAATCCCATGATTGGAGGAACTCCGTGGCCAGCCTCAGTAAGAAGCTGAGATCCCTCATAAAATCCTCCAAAGCTAGTTATGAAAATAAAATCACCACTGATTCTATAGACAACCACAAAACATTCTATAGCTATATCAAGAATCTCAATGGCAACACTCAGATCTGCTCTGAGTTACAGCACAATGGCACTAAATATATAGAATCAACTGATATTGCCAACATCCTGGCAGATAGGTTCAGTGCTAACTTTACCCCCCTCACCCCCTAAAGGGCCCATCTCTATATTGGAAGAATGCAAAGTTCCTGTAATCACGGCTGCACAGGTAAAAACCACACTCTCAAAAGCCAAGAACATAGCATCCATGGGACCTGACAACATCCCAGGCTGCATTCTACATGAAGTACAGAATGAACTGGCACCCCACCTAAGTACCATGTTCAGTCATAGCCTCACCTCAGGCTTTGTGCCCACTGAATGGCGCACAGTGATGGTTATCCCACTCCACAAAGGGGGAGCCACTACAGACCCCGGGAACTACTGCCCCATTAGCTTGACGAGCCTGGTCTGCAAGGACATGGAACGTATCATCATGGAACTTATAAACAGAGACATTGGTAATCTCTAAACTCTGGACCCCACCCAGTTCAGGTTTGTAAAAGGCAGATCATGTCTCCTAAACCTGATAGACTTATTTGAAGCAGGCACCAAAGCCATAGATGAGGGTAAGGTGATCTAGATCTCACCAAGGCTTTTGACACCATCCCCCACTCTGGAATTATAGATAAACTCACTAAACTAGGTATAAATCCCTATGTCACAAGATGGGTTGTGAAGTGGCTCACTGACAGAACCCACACTGTGAAAGTAGCAGACCGCAAATCCGACTTCAGACCAGTGACAAGTGATGTACCACAGGGTTCAGTCCTGGTTCCTTTCCTGTTTGGTATCTACTTCTCTGAGGTACAGGCTAACACAGAAGGTCTTTGGCTAATGAAGTTCGCAGATGACTGCAAACTAGGAGCCATAATCGAAACTCCTAATGATGTGAACATCCTACAAAAGGGCCTCACTGAGACAGATGCCTGGTGTCAAAGCCATGGCCTCAAGCTCAATGCCAAAAAGTGCATTGTCATCCCCTTTGGTAAAAACTATGTACCCATGAACTACTACATAGGCGGTAGTCTACTTAACACCGAAAGTGTGATAAGAGACCTTGGGACACAGGTGGACAGTAGTCTCTCCTTTGATAATCACATCACCACAGTAGTGAGGAAATCCTTCTACATGGCACACCTCATCACAAAAGGTTTCTCATCCAGGAAAAAAGCGGTCACTGTTCCCCTCTACTTGTCACTCATTAGACCCATTATAGAGTACAACGCCCTTTTGGTATGTACCTCACAAGACATCTACAACAACTGGAAAGGTCGAAGAAATACCTCACAAAGAGGATTACTGGCCTCAAACAGATACCCTATGCAGAACGTCTCAAAAAACTCCAGCTTTACTCCTTTGCATATCTCAGAGGCGATCTCTGCCTAACATACAAAGCTATGTCAAACCCAGAGCTGCTGGACATGCTCCACTTATAAAAATCCCAATTCCTCCAAGCTACACGCTTTAGGGACCTAAACCTTGTCACCACAATAAACAGAACATGCTGGAGGGATGGATTCCTGTCCCAGAGACTTCTCATACTCTGGAACAAACTACCTATCTATATCAAACAAAGCTCCTCATTAGCAGTCTTAAAGAAAAATCTTGATGATTGGATGGGAAATAGGAAATTCAACCCGGGGATCACTTCTGTGGCTCTGCTCAACAGGGGCACAGGAAAATAATTTTGTTGGGTTGCAAAAGCCAGGGAAATGTTTTGGCTAGGCTTATATAGGCCCAAGGATGGATATAGCTTATTACCTACCTATGAACCTATGAACTTATGAATGTCTCCAAGTTTGTTTTGACAGTACTTGTTAAAGAGGCTGCTATGTCAGATGGACTGGTGAACATAGATGATTACACCAAAGCAGTAATAGCTTATGTCACTAAGTGTGTTGATGATGTCTCCAACATCAAAAGCATCACAATCATAGCAAGCCAAAAGCCACGACTCAACAACAAAGTCTATGATCTCCTGAAGGCAAGAAATACAGCACTCAGGGCCAAGGACAAAAGGGTCTCAGCAAAGCAAGAACAAACCTAAAAAGGGGCATTAAAGAGACCAAGAGGGAATATGGAAAGAAATTACAAAGTCATTTTGCAGACATGAGGGACACCAGGAGTCTCTGGCAAGGGAAACAACAGATTACTGACTATAAAACCAGGTCAGCTCAGTGTGAAGACAGCATTGAATTCCTGGACAGGTTGAACTCCTTTTTTGGCAGATGTGAAGATAAGAGCAATATGGCTGCCACAAGGCTACCTATCAACCAAGAGGAGGGGCTGCTCAGCCTTAACTCCAATGAAGTGAGATCACAACTTAAGAAAGTGAACCCCAGGAAGGCTGCTGGTCCTGCTAAAATACTGGACAAAATACTTAAAGGCTGCTCAGACCAACTATGTTCAGTTCTAACAGATATTTTTAGTACCTCCCTTATTCTTGGTAAAGTCTTGTTTCAAGGTGACGAATATTGTCCCGCTTCCAGAAAAAGCTAATCCTGCCTGCCTGACAATACTGAAATGGCTAAACACCAAACGAAATTTCAGCGACACATAAAGAGTGAAATACAAGTTAAGCGAATGGCCAGATCACCGATTTTTCCTAGGGAAAAAAAAATCACTTGGCAATCACCGTGAATTTGCCCCTTTCCCCACTGTAATGCAATCTCGGAGTTGGATTATTTAGTTTGGGGAGGTGTGGGGGGCTTTTGTGATGTTTCAGCTAGTGTGTTGTGTCTGGTTGGCCTACTGATGTTTTTCCCCAGGAAACAAATCGGTGATATGGCCATTACCTCAACTTGTAGTTCGCTTTTTATGTGTCACTGAAATGGCATTCAGTGTTTAGCCATTTTGGTGTCGTAATATACAGACCCACCTGAATGACTGCAAACAGGTTGCTCTAAGTTCAAATGCCATGAAATGCTTTGAGAGGCTAGTTAAAAGGCAACTATCAACTAACCTTCTGTCCACCTTGAACCCTCTACAGTTTGCTTATCGTGCTAACAGATCCAGTGCAGATGCTATTTTAAGGGACTCCACCTCTCATTTGATCATATGGAGGGAATAAACAACTACGTCAGGCTGTTGTTTATTGACTTCAGCTCAGCATTCAGTATAGTGGTTCCTATGCAGCTTATTGACAAGGTTGTACGTCTTGGAGTTAACAAGCTCATGTGCAACTGGATCCTCGATTTCTTGTTCAATAGACCGCAGAAAACATGTGCGGGCAACAATACTTCGGGATGCATAATACTCAACACCGGTGTTCCTCAGAATTGAATGCTAAGCCCACTGTTGTTCACCATCCTCACCCATGACTGTTTTGCAAAATACAACACCAATCACATCATTAAGTTTGCAGATGATGCTATGGTCATGGGCCTCATCAAAGGGGAGGATGAAAGAGCTTGCAGAGATGAGGTCTACTCATTGATTGACTGGTGTGCTAAGAACAACCTTGACCTGATTGTCAGTAAAATAAAAGAGATCATTAATGACCTCAGGCAAAGGTCAACAACACACTCACCACTCAGGATAAATGGTGAAGAGGTATAAAGGGTCAAATCTACAAAGTTTTTAGGGGTGCACATTTTGGAGGATCTCTCTTGGACTAGGAACACTGAACAGTTGGTCAGAAAGCACACCGATGTCTTCACTTTCTCAGAAGGCTCAAAATAATCCAAGCTCCCACCTATTGTTCTCACCACATTCTACAGAGGAGCAGTTGAGAGCGTCCTCACTAGTAGCTTCACAGTTTATTTTGGGAACAGTACGATAGCAGAAAGAAAGAAGCTAGAGAGTGGTGTGCGTTGCTAAAAAATCATGGGCACAAACTTACCATCAATCCAGGATCTCTTCTCAACAAGAAGCACTAAATGTCCATCCAAAATAATTCATGCCCCTCTCACCCTGTACATGGCTGGTTTACACAACTGTCTTCAGGCAAGAGATATCGAAGTACCCGCTGCAGATCCACTATATACTTAAACAGCTTATAGCCAACAGTGTTGAGATTTATAACCTCTGATACCAGCCACTGATTATTTAGTCGGTAATCATTCACAATATGTTGCTCAGCTGAGAAGTGTACAATATCTTTTTTTTATTCTTTGATGTAAGATTTATATTTTCTTATTCATGTGCAATCGCCTGCTGTTTGTCTGATGCAGATGAGCAAAGGGGGACAATCTTAACATGAGCAATCCTACACTGTCATGCTGCTATGTACAGTATTCTTCTTATGACTGTGTGTGTGTGTGTGTGTGTGTGTGTGTGTGTGTGTGTGTGTGTGTGTGTGTGTTTGCTTGTATTATTGACTTATTTATCTTTCTGTGGGTCTTGTATTGAAAATCTTTATTTAATTGAAATGTTATTCTGTTGTTCTTGTAATCCTTGTTTCCTATGTACGCTCTGGTGAGCTGATACTTGGAATTTCATTTAGGCTGTACTTGTGTAGTCCTAAATGACAATAAAGTTTACTTTGACTCTGACTTTTGACTAAATAATCTAGACTCAGGCTTACTCTCCATCTCTCTCTTCCCCTTCTCTCCTTTCTGTTTCCTCCTTTTCTCCCCCCCCCCTTCCTTCTTCTTATGCAAATATGTACTTGCAATTTGCTTTTGAAACTTTTGTTTGTCAGCAACAAATTGTAAACCTCTATGAAAATGTAGTTTCCTGTATTCATGCATTATATATGTTGACCTCCGTGTATCTGTATAGTATCCTATATTTGTGCATTTTTTATTCTAACATCATGTTGATGTACAATTTTCTCTTACTGTTCATGTAACCCAGGCTGATGCTGCAATGAATCATTTGTGATGAGTGCTCTTCCCCAGTATAGCTATTTATCTGTCTACATAAATAAATAGATACTTATGTAAAAAAAATGATTTACATTATTAAATGGATCCTGAGCCACGTGGAAGGGCTTATAGCTGAAATGGCTGCACTGCACTTGGAGGTAGGAGGAGCTAGTGCAAGCAGTATTATAGCTATAGAAAATGTTGAACACATTCAAAAATCTATTGGTGAAATTAAACAAATAACATAGAAAAAGGCAGATGAAAATAAAATCCTATGAAATACTATATAAAGTTTGCTGGGCAACCAAACTGGTAAAGAATGTTAGGCCAGAAGATAAAATGTACAGACAATAGGACTGAGGGAGGGAACAGACAGAAAAGATATTTTAATGTGTGTAGAAGAGTGGACTGTCAGTAGAACAGGGGATATGGAATGGTTAGACCACCAGACTGATTGAGCACATTGCACAGGTCAACTGCCACTGAGAAAGGATGGGCTCAGATGTGTCACAGTTGTTGCATAGTAAAAGAATGGCTAATAAAGAATGGTATCAGATAAAACAGGGCTGTTTATCGGAGGATTCAAGATTTAAATAGTAATGATAATGCACCTCGGGTCTATGTTAAATATTCGAACATCCAAAATGTCGTCCGTTACATGGTCGAGACCAAATGTTTGACATTTGGATGTTCAAATATGAAAAAAAAAAAAAAAAAGATAAACACACCTTAGCAGTGTGAGCAGGGGGGCAAGCCCCCATGCACCCCCAACACCCCCCCCCTCTTAAATATACCAATTCTGAGACTGCAGTTCAGTGCAGAAAAGAGAAATTCTCCCATTCTGCACCGTACGGTGCCATTAAAACTCAATCTTCGAACACTTGAAATTTCGAACGTTTGGTCTTGACCATGTAATGTTCAAAATTTTAAGCATTCAAAGAATTGACATAGACCCTGCACCTCACATATATGCCATAAGGAAAAAACTGACATCAATGCTGTAACTATGTGTTGTGGTACCTGTGCAAATTCTGATCTGGCTCACCCTCGGCTCAACTAAAAATGCACTCTCTTTTGAGTTGCGTGAAGAGGGAAAAAGTACATTAAGCATAGAAGGAATACAAAAATACAAGTTTCCTCTTTGTAAATATTTGCAGAAAATGGCTTGCTAGAAGTTTAATAAAAAGCTTGTTGTATTCTAAATATCATACATGGAGCACTAGAAAGACCACACAGTGTGTATCATGAAGCAAAGAATACTCGTCCCAAAAAAAGGTTCACATAGTGGTCACATGGAGCACTGAAAGAAGCATTAGGGGTTCAGCCTTGGTTGCATGTGTGATACTGGAGTTCAGTTTACATACTTTCATTCAGAAATTGAGTGCCTGCATTGCAGTACCATTCAATCAAGACAAAGTCGTTCATATTTATGGAGATGTGCTCCATGGAAAAGTCATGTGGTGGTCTACTGAGGTGATACCAGACCATCAAATATTAGTGGCGGGCAAACTCATGCCACAGAGGAGAAAATAAATGGAAATATATAAAGGGAATCAGGATGACAGGAAGGGGCAAAATTTAAAGATGGAGTAAGCAGTAATAGGAGAGCCAGAGCTAATCTTAATAAAGGAAAGGACAGAAAAGGAAAGGAAAGGAAAGGAAACAGAAAGGAAAGGAAACAGAAAGGAAAGGAAGGGAAGGGCAAGGAAAGGAAAGGAAAGGAAAGAAAAAGAAAGGAAGGGAAAGGAAAGGAGAGAAAAGGAGAGGAAAGCAAAGGAAACAGAAAGGAAAGGAAGGGAAGGGCAAGGAAAGGAAAGGAGAGAAAAGGAAAGGAAGGGAAACAGAAAGGAAAGGAAGGGAAGGGCAAGGAAAGGAAAGGAAAGGAAAGAAAAAGAAAGGAAGGGAAAGGAGAGAAAAGGAGAGGAAAGGAAAGGAAACAGAAAGGAAAGGAAGGGACGGGCAAGGAAAAGCAGGTCAAGGGAAGGAAAAGAAGGGAAGGGAAAGGAAAGGAAAGGAAAAGAAAAGAAAGGAAAGGAAAGGAAAGGGCAAGGACGAGTAAATCAAACAGTAAAGGAGAGGAAAAAGGCACCACAGAACAGAAAAAAATGAGAACTAATGCAGTAAGTTACAGTGAATGAGCAGTAGATACATTTTCAGATGGAGAAGAAAAAAAATCTCCCTTGAAAGAGGGAAAACAAATATGCCTGAGGGGAGGAACTTAGTAAATGGAAATGTATGAGAAAGATTATTCCCATTAAGAACTGAGAAAAAAACAAATGATAGAGTGCAGGTAGTAAGTGAGGGATAGGGGGCCAGACACATGGAACGAAATGGGTCCTGTGGACAACTGGAGCAAGAGATATTTGATGTGGACACCAAAAACAAAGAACAGACATATAAGTGACCAAGGTAATTAACTAAGCAAGTGAAATAGAGACAGGGTAAAGGGTGTTATGACTTGTTCACAAAATGATGAACGCGTGTGTTTTTTCGTTTTCTCTCTTTCTTCTCTCTCTCATTCCTTTTTTTATACCTTCCTGAGGTAGGTGTCCCAATAAGTTGACAATGGTGGCACGTCTCGGATCTGCTGGACAGGGATATGAGCAAGATAAAAAGAGAAGATCTTGCTTCAAAGTATGTATAAAAACTATTGAATGAGGTGATTGGAGTGTAGAACCGAACTTTACAAATAAAAAACTGGGAGAACATGAGTAGGTAACTTCAGTAAAGGAAATCCTAGACTTGAAAACAGGTAATGTAGAGAAAGGGACATTAATTAATATGGATGGAAGAGAAAAAAAGGAAATTGTCATAGAAAAAGAAGGTGTTTAATGCATATTCCTTAGGAAAAATGCATGCCTGTAGTAAATGTACATTACAAACATACTTAGTGTATGTAGGTCTGTTTGGAAAATATGTTTGGGGAAAGAAAAGTAAAAGAAATTGTGTAAAATAAGGATGGTGGGGGCCAGATGAAGCAGGTTCATAGAATGGAATCTAAATCAGAAATGAAAGCAAACTACTATAAGGATAATAGGTTGCTCTGGCTGTGGAGCAGTATAACCACAAGTAAATGTAATATAAGGAATGTGATGCAAGAAGTACAAATCAAAATTTAATGGGAATAGAAAGTACTTTTTATAAACAAAGCATGGTTATAGGTGCTACACCAAATGAGACAGTATCGGGAGAATATTAAAAATGACTAAAAATGATGTAGAAATGTTTGCATATACACAGTGTTGTTATGAATAGCTTGAAACAACTTGAGAAATAAAGCTGCATGTTATAGCTGTTATTCTTGAGTCATGAAGAGATAAGGACACAAATGATGCTTTTAGCTTTATTAATGAAGCAGAACAGGAAGGAAGAAAGGTATATTCAAAGGAAAAGTCAGGGTGATAGTTCAGAATGTTAGACTGCCTCCTGTGGGGGGCCTAGCGGCTACCACAGTGAATACAGGTTTGGGTGACAGGCTTTACTCACTGCTGGGGTGACAGTATACATTGTCCATAGGGAATGACCCAAGGACCGTATAAGTATAGTTCTACTGAAGCAGCAAGGAAGAGCAAGCACAGCAGGAGAAGGTTGAGGGTGCGGGACAAGAAATGTAAAAGAAGAGGGGGAAACACTGTTACGGGCAATCTAAAATGAAGAATTAAATATAGTGTTCATTTGGGATTTAAACGTTTAACAGGAAAGGACATAAGAGGCTGGAGAAGAAAGGATACAGTGGGATGGAGCAGTGGTGTATAAAAAGCAAAGAGAAGAGGTTACATATTTGGAAGGGTAGATGCAAGGTGGCCTGAAAAAGGTAGAAATTAGGGAAGAAGAAAGCAGACCACTGCAAAATCATTTAAAGAGGGGGGTAAGTCATACTAAGCAGCTAAATATACACAAGCAGGCCATCTTTGGAAAGTGGTTGGACAGTACTGAGACAGAACAAGGAGTAGAAGGTAGGCTGAGCTTTAGCGCACATTTCAATGCAGTCGTGAACTCACAAGCACAGCATATGGGAAAAAGGAATTCCATAGCAAAAGTAGAACAATGTCGGAATTTGGAAATGACAAGTCTTAAACTTGTAATTGTGCAGCAAGAATTAAAGCATGTGAAAGTGACTTCACATTTTGAGGAATAAGAAAACAGGCAAGTAGATTTGATGTGCTTTTGGTTGACAGGACTGCAATGAGAGAAATACTAATGTACAATGTGGAGAGAGAAGCATATTGGACAATGCTATATTGAGTATGGCTTGGGAAGGGGTTAACTGTTTGAATGGGTGCAATAGATGGTGGAAAAGTGTATGACCTCAACAAATAGTTTGAAAGACTAGTGCAGGCAGGAGAGTGGAACTCAGTAAAAGCTGCCCGTTGAGTAAAAATGATAAGGAGGAAGGGAGAAATAAGGAGAAAAAAGGAAGAAGAGGTGAAACAAATAGTGAAACAGTGGGAAATAAAATGTGGATGCAATAGAATGAAACTGTAAAGAGAGGAGAAAGAGTGGTTGGGCATGGAAATAAAACTCGAGGCACAACTGGAAAGAAGGGGTGCTATGTGGTGAATAAAAGTAGTAATAGGAAAAAAGCTGGTTATGTGGAAGATTAAGGACCAAAAGAAGAGAGCATGCATAGGGTGGATACAGTCCGAGGGTCAGGTGGTTAAAAATAATGAAAGGATAAGGAGCATCATCAGAGAGTATTATACAGCATTGTACTCCAGGAACAATGTGGAGGATGGAGACGTCAGTGTTAAGAAGGGAAAAATATGAAAATGAGGAGGACAGATAACACTGAACATATAGATATGAAAAGGAGGAGTAATAGAGGATTTAAGGCTCCGAAAAGTGGAAAGATGGGTGAGTCAGGTGGTTTCCTGATAGACTTTTATAAGGAGTATGTCACAAATGACTGAAACATTCATTGGAATATATAATGAGATACTGAAGGAAGGGAAAGTAATGGCGACAATGGAAAACCTAATGTAACGTATATAATGACAGACCAATATTGTTATATTATCTGGATGTGGAGCTTCCTGCAAAAAGTTTAACAGCCTGATTTAAAAAAGGCTCTACCAGAGATATCTCTGGTAAACTTCATCAGTTTGGCTGAAAGAAATGTTAAAGGGAATGGCACAAATATCCTAATGGATATGCAAAACAATACTGATTGCCTGTCATGGGAATTTTTACAAAACCTAATAGAACAAAAAGTGGGGAGAAAGAGATGTGCCCAAAGTATAGTGCTTTATATAGAGCCCTTTTGATGAAGTTATTTTTAAATGGGGGATTATCAAATAAAATAGAAATGGGTAGAAGCACATCATAGGGCTGCCCACTATCATCAGGCTTTACTCTTACTGTAATCACATGCCTGCTGCAAAGAGTTGAAGTGGTGTGGAATGGTGAATGACACAAAGGGCAGCAGAAGCTGTGCTTGTTGGTTTGCAGATGAGTATATGCTGACCTTAGATACGGAAAATCAACTCCCGCAGATTTTACTGATTTTTAGAGCATTTTAATGGGAAGCAGGACTAGAATATCATCATGATATCATCTCAAGAAGTCAGTGGTAATAAGGAAAGGAAACAAGGAAAGAAGGGCGGTGGAACTGAATAAAACATGGTGAGGAATATGGCTTGCAAGTTTCAAAGAAACAGAAGTGGTCAGGAAGAGAAGCTTGGAGAATCTGAAGGGGAAGTACTATGATAGATAAACGGATGAGAAAAGTGCATACTTTGGGAGAAAGGCCTGGTTGTTCTTCTTTCGACTTTTCCCGGTTAGGGGTCGCCACAGCGGAACTCCGGTCTGCTAATGATTGTCAGTAGATTTTTTTATGGGTGCCGAGGTGCCAGCTCGACACCCAACCTTCAGCAAAGGCACACCCATTCTATGCAAGTCTTTTGAACACCACTCGACCGTGGGGAGGACATGCAGACTCCACACAAAAGGCGCTCCAGCCGAGAATCGAACAGGAGAACCTCTTGCTGTGAGGCAACAACTCTACCGCTGCACCACCATGGTTATGGAGAAAGGCCTGGTGAAATGCATGATTACAGCATGTAATCTATATGGGTAGCACATTCCAATAAAAAACATGGAAATATGGATAGAAGAGATCCAAGAAGTGTGTGACAGATTTTCTGGAGGATGAAAGGAGGAAGAATACTGAAAGACATGTTAAGAGTAGATAAAAAAAAGAAGGACAGAGATGAAATTCAAAAGAGATATTACAATGACCGAGGAGCAGGAATCGAGAGGAAGGCTAGAAAGGGAAGTGTATTTGAGTAAAGGACAAATACAGTAGTGAAAATTTTGCTGGAATAAAAGCAGTAGAAGGTATATAGATGGAAAGATGGTTAAAATCAGTCTGGGAAGGAAAGCCTGATAAGAAACTATGAAACTGGGAGAGGAACAGCATCAGCATATTAAAAGGCTTGAAAGGAGAAACAGGTGAAAGATGTGGTCCCTTTGAAGATCTCTAGCAGAAATAGACAGGGGGAAGGAGCTTAGTTATTTTATAGCAGTCTCTTTGCAAAATCCCTTCAAGAAACTGCTAACAAGGATACAAGGGGCATATATAATGCAAAAGGTCAAAGGAATTACAAAGTGAAAATCAAAGAAAATGAGCAACATATACTTAACATTAACAATACTTCTAAATTTAATTGGCTCTACTTTAGATCGACAAAAAGTCAAAATGTCGAACGCTCACATGAGTGTAAATGCAGGAATTCAATGTTTATTTTTTTGGATCGCAGTAATGAGGATCGGAATATTTGCCCTTTCCTCATTGTAGTGTGATCTTGGAGTTGGAATATATATTTAACGGGGGTGTGGAGGGCACAGCCCCCCACAATAGTGATTTCAAATTTCTGCATTTACGCTCATGTGAGTGTTCAACATTTTGATTTTTCATCTATATAATATAGACGCATTTAAACAACTACTAAGGGAACACATCAAACACACATGGCTCTTCTCCTGCACTAGTCATGATTAATAATCTAGTTTACCCCTCTCTAGCTCTACCCTACCACCTGCTGTCATCCCTTCCCTATTCCCAAGTCTTCCCTCCCCTTTCTCCTTCGTCTCCCTCTGAATTGCCAGTGTAAAAATCTCTTGGCCTGTCAATACCACTTTTTACGCTTAGCTCTTGCTTTCTTTTCTTGGTCCCAATTGTCTATTATCTGTCACCACACCAAATCAAACTCATTCTACCTTGATAATTATTGTATTCCCTCAAAACTACTGCATGAAGTTACTGTTGTTGATTTTATGTATTATATAGTTTTGTTGTATCTCTTTAAATGTATATGAATTCATTACTATTGTAGACTTTATATATTTTAAGTTTCATTTTGTGTACTCTCTGTAGTGCTCATTTTGTCTTATGTATTATTATAACATTGTATCTGTGGAGCTTTTCTCCCCGGGCCTCCACTGAAAATGGGTCAGCTTTGACCCAGTTGGACTCTCCAATAAACAAATGGAAATAAATAAATAAATAAATTATTAAAGGGATGGAAAAGACACAGAAATGTCGGATTTGGAGTATATACAAAAGTTCCAGGGAAATAATAGCTCTGGGGGTAATGGGGAAGTTTAGAAAGGAATGAATAATAGAATCTAAGATCTAGGAAGACAACTTTCTTTGGATAAATGGAGTTTTAGACATGATAAGAATATTAAACAGGGTGGCTCAGATTCAAGATGTGTATACCAGTCTAGTTCATAGATGGTGCAGAACCCTTAAAAGGGTACAGAAAGAAGGAGTAGCTTGGGATTAGTGTGACTGCTTTGTTTCTGGTGAGAGAAGAAGCAGAATATAATTGATTCCTAAGTAATAGTAGCTGTGGTGAGACCAGCACTAGTAGTAGCCAGGCAGTAGCTAATGAATCACCACTGCTTATTATTGTTGGCAAACTTAATTCTGTCTTTTCACTAAGTACTGCTAGATTTGCCACCATTGAACCTAACTTCAGAGTATCACCTTAAATACTTCATCCCTAAATGTGTAGGTTCTTCTCAAGGAGTCTCTCTCAAACCCTAAATGCTATGACCAGCCCTAGTCCTCCATCTTTTTGCAACATGGCTCAACAAGTGTGCTGTTACCCTGTCTGTGGCCCATGTGATTGCATTAGGCATTTTAATGCAGTGTAGCAACTGCCTAATGCTTATTGATTGTTCACTGATTCTACCAAATGATAGTACAACTTGCAAGAGATGTAAATATTTAAAAAAATAAGGACAAACGTTTTGCATCATCCCACTATCACTAAGCATCACAACACCACAATCACAGCACAACACTAGACCCATAACTTATACTGAGGCATAAACAAAATATTAGTAAAGTTGCTGAGAACATACTCAAAAAGATCTCAGCCTTCAGTACACAAGGTAATACCTATGTCTTCTCCTCTCCCACATACTGCAGCTCCACATAAATCACCCAAGAGTCATTAGGGCAACAGGCCAAACTCATAAGGCCCACTAACCCCACTATAACATGCAAACATCTTAGTCATAGGTGACTCTATTTTTAGGCATACTGACTCACCATACTGGAAAAGACCAGGATGACTCTAAGTTGCTTGTCTGGTGCAAGATTCTGTGATGTCACAAGCATTCTAAGGTCCCTTAAAACAGACAAGTATGACTATGACCTAGTGGTGGCCCATGTAGGAGTGCATGAGTTGAGGTGCTTCACCCAGAAGGAAATGTAATGAAACACAGTGAAACTTGCTATACAGCTGTTAGAGGTAGAAAGGATACTGGTCTTGTGCAGTATCTTGCCTTCACCAAGAATAATGCACAGATAACAAGGCAAGATAATATAGCAATAACCCACGCCTGGGTGTGGGTAATGCTGGATTTACCCACAGTTGGTGTGGTTTGGTCACGAGGGCGAAGACTTAGATACCATACTTTTGTTTATAAGTTGCACAACATAGAATGCTTTCCTCACCACTGTATACACTTGATGATCAAAGGCTAGATTACTATCTATGTGCGTCCCTAAGTCCCTGACTGCTGGATCAACTCTAAGGGGTGTGTTGTGAATATGATAGTTACCCGGGATGGATGACTTGGCATTTAGTTTTAGTCCATGCCTCTGACACCAGTTGTTTGTCTGTGTCAGCCCCTCCTGGAGAACATTTGTGTCAGTGTGAGATTTTTAATTTACAATCATCTGCAAATTTAGTCAGCCAGAGATCACTGACATTGGCCTTGACTTCTGAGAAGTAAATGCCAAAAAGGACCAGTCCAAGGACTGATCCCTGAGGAACTCCACTAGTGATTTGCCTCTTTGTAAGGTGGACTTCCCAGTTCTAACTTCCTGGGTCCTGTCTGTGAGCCGGTTGGATATACACTGGGTGACATACAGTTTTGTACCTAACCTCTTTAGTTTGTCAAGAATGCCTGAGTGGGGTATTGTGTAAAATGCCTTGGCCAGGTCAGGGTAGGCAGTGTGAATGATTTTGCCATCATCCATTGATTTGGTGACCTTCTCAAAGAAGTCCACCAGGTTGAGTAGGCATGATCTGCCCTTGACATAACCAAGCTGGGTTGGGTCTAGTGTCTGCAGGTTTACTATATCTGTATTGATCATCTCCATGATAATTTTTTCCATGGCTTTACATATAAGGCTAGTGAGACTTATGGGTCTGCAGTTTCCAGGCTCTGTAGATGGCACACCTTTGTGCAGAGGGATGACTGTTGCCTTTCTACATTCATGAAGCATGAGGCCTGTTCGGAGGATAGAGTTAAATAGTAATTCCACAGGCCCTAATAGGTCATGTTTCATGCTATTTAGAAGGCACCCTTGGATGTTGTCTGTTGGATGTTGACTGATGCAGTGTTCTTGGTCTTAGAGATAGCATTAAGGACCTGTTCCTTAGTGATAGTAGGGGGAGTTATACTTAATGATATTTATTGAGGGAAGGTTGAGGGGGAGAGAGGGGTAAAGTTGGAGCTGAATTTATTAACCAGGAGGTTTGTTATATATTTTGGATCAGTTTAGGGGACTCCAATTACAATGAGCTCTGCACGCAATTGTGTATTGCCTTTGAGGTTGCTGACATAGCTAAAGAATGCTTTGTGATTGTCCTTGGCCTGGGAGGCCAAGCTTACCTCAGATTTGGCTTTGGTAGACTTGATTTTTCTTGTGATTTGTTTGTTTAATTTGATGAGTGCTTTTATCTTGCTGGGAGTTGCACCTCCTAATTTTTGCCATGATTTTCTTCCTCCTGTTATATAGCCTGTTGATTTTGTGATTCCACCAGAGTGGCTTTTTTTTTTATTTAGTTCTATACTTCTTTCTGGTGGCTACAGTTTCCTCCTGTTGATTTTGTGATTCCACCAGGGTGGCTTTTTTCAGTTAGTTCTGTGCTTCTTCCTGGTGTGTACAGCTGCCTCCTGTTGAGTTTTGTGATTCCACCAGGGTGGCTTTTTTTGAGTTAGTTATGTGCTTCTTCCTGGTGGGTACAGCTACCTCCTGTTCATTTTGTGATCCCACCAGGGTGGCTTTTTTTGAGTTAGTTCTGTGCTTCTTCCTGGTGGGTACAGCTGCCTCTATGCAGCTATTAACATGATTCTACACTATTTCTGTCAACAGTTCTGCATACTCAGAAGTGTTCTCAGGGTTTATGGAGGCGTAAAAGTTTGCTAGGTTCTCACTTAATAGGAGAAGGTTAGCCTTAGAATAATTCCTGAATATTCTAGGTTTAGCTGGGTGTCCAGGTTTTATTTTTAGTTCAAAGGAGACCATTTTATGGTCTGACATTACCAGGGAAGGCATTACAGTAGGGGGTGTGCAGTAGTCTCCCACATTAGTTAGGACCAGGTCCAGTATGGTTGCACCTCTGGTTGGTGTATTGGCTATCTGGTCCAGGGAGATTGTGTTTACAAAATCCAGGAATCTCCATGCATACACATTTGGTGTTGTTTAGGATTCCCAGTTAATAGGGGGGTAATTAAAGTCACTCATGACTATGGAATTGGGTTGAATGGTTAGTGTTTCTAATAACTTTAAATACATGGTATGGGTTTCCTGGGTCATAGAGGGGGACCTATAGCTTGCAAGGAAGCAGTATTCAATTTTACCTGATCTCAACAAGGAGCAGCTCAAGTGCATTGTCCTGTTTGACCAGCCTTGAAGTGTATTTATTTCAGATGTAGATAGAGACACCTCCACCTTTAGTCCCTGCCTGTGAAGTAGCTGGCCCAAATGTGTGGAAGGCATTATAACCTTGCACTGTTGGTGTGCTCACTGCAGCCTTAAAACATTTCTCAGTGACCGGGCAAATGTCAGCATTCTCTAGGGTAAAGAGAGCTTCTAGGGACTGGAGTTTTTTGTTTAGACTCCTAGCATTGAGCAGTAATACCTTTAGATTTTCTTGGTTTTGAGGTAAGATCTAATAAGAAAACAGATCACTACATTAACAAGAGCTTAATACTGCATGAAGGGAGTTAATGCAATTAAGAATAGTTCTCTTTTGGTTAATCTATGCAGTCCTGGTTAGGGCTAGATAATTTTATATAATTACAAAGAAAAAAATACAGGCTTTTGATCAAACCACAGCTCCAAAATAGCAACTATTAAAATGGAAGAAATAATAAAGATCTGTGAACCACATAATAAGGAACCTTTATTAACCAAAACATTATGAATGAATGTTCCTTTCTACTTGGTTCATGTTTCTTTTTTCTTTCCATTAGGTAATTTGAAATTTGACATCCACACAGTCAAAAAGTATCAGCTTGACATGGTTTAGTATACTCCTAAAATAGTTCAGTTTATATGCAAAATATTTTCAAAGTCATATAGTGAGTGAAAGTAAATGGAATAAAGAATGGTATAAAGCATGGTTTCTAAGCTTAAAGTACTTTAATTAACGTTAATAGACTTAGCACCAGTTACAAAATATGCATCTGCCTGAATAATTGAATTCAAGTAAGGCAGATATTTTTTTCTACAAAAAAGAAACAAATTTATTGTAAGATGATATAAAGAGATATGCTCTTGTATTCAGAAAGGGCTACAAACAGTAATAAGCCATGTCAGTAGCCCTTTCTGATTCAGAGACAAGCCCTACTGAGTGATTCTACATGGTTTGTGGAATCACTGTAGTGGACCATCTCTTTGGCCATGCTACATGCTAATGAAACATTCTGGGGAGGCAGTCTACACTAATTTGCCATGTGCTTTCCCCCAGAAATGCTTGCATTAAGGCATTTACACTGCCGAGTGATTCAAAGAATTGTTCATCTGTTTAAGTTAACATGGCTGGCTGAGTTAACTTGGCCAAAAGTTTATGTTCACTCATTAGTTTCTGTGGGTGAGATCAAATTAAAGGGTAAGTGCCAGGGAGTTTAGCAGAAAGGTAACTGTAAGTGTGTGTGTGTGTGTGTGTGTGTGTGTGTGTGTGTGTGTGTGTGTGTGTGTGTGTGTGTGTGTGTCTGTGTGTGCCTGTGTGTGTGTGTGTGTGTGTGTGTGTGTGTGTGTGTGTGTGTGTGTGTGTGTGCGTGTGTGTGTGTGTGTGTGTGTGTGTCTGTGTGCATGCATGCATGTGTGTGCATTGTGAGTGTGTGTGTGTGTGTGTGTGTGTGTGTGTGTGTGTGTGTGTGTGTGCATATGTGTGTTTTGGTGTCCTTTAATGTGTGAATGTGTCCATGTATGGGGGGTTATAATGAATGGGGCTGCCCATGCCGACGTGATCTATAGGCTGACTGAGGTGATTACTGCAGGAAGATATTGATTACATTAGTGCTAACTTCACATGATTCAGTGACATGAATATTAGCCAATAATGAGGCTTTTTCTCATTGTGGCTAACATGTCTTTGAATAATGTTTCCCACAATCACAGAAAAGGCTACTTTTGGCACAACATTTTATGTGAGTGCAGGGTGATCTTTCTGAATCCTGCTCTTTGCTTCAGGATTTATAAAGTTTTCACAACTTGCACATTTAAGAAAAAAGATACAATAATTAACAATATATTGTCAAAATAATATATTTAACTAATGACATTAACAGAAGGCTAGCAGGACAATTGCTCTGTACCAGAGCAGGCAAATGTGTAGTGAATACCAGACTTAGGAGCTAAATTGCTATACAGTATTTAGACACATTACTAAAAATGTAAACACATTTTAACTGTATTTTTTTAAAGACAGAAACAAGTGCAAAGCGTCTAGGACTTCTGCTGGAGGTTTAAGAATTTTGAGAGTTTAAAAGTTAATGGATTTGATATAGTTTTAAATTCTTAAAGATTTGCTTATTGCTGATACGCCTTAGGAACCCAGACATGCACTGATGGATTACATATCTCAAATGAAATAAGTGAAGATTAATTTAATGCCTGTTATTGGATCACAATGCCAATACTTTCATAGAAACCATTAATTATAAACAGAATTCCAGCATATTTAACTAAATTAAAATAATTCAAAGATTGTTTAGAGAAAGACATACTCATGGATTCTGTAACAGCCCCAGTGTGGGCTGTACAGCTCATGCTAAAAATGTCTTGCTGCCATGTAGTGGTATTTTCTGATTCAGAGACAAAATAGCTGCAATATGGAAAGACCTCATTATGGGCCATTTTGTATGTGTCTGAGTCATGTTATCTACTATGAAGTGCAGATCAGCAGTTCCTGTAGAAGGTAAATGTATTGGTGGTCACATTATGGAGGCAGAAGCAGTTTAGTCACTCCTGTACATGCAGACACACACTCAAACACACACACACACACACACACACACACACACACACACACACACACACACAGGCACACACAGGCACACACGCACATACACACATACACACACACACACACACACACACACACACACACACACACACACACACACACACACACACACACACACACACAGGCACACCCGCATATAGTCCCTCTCATACAGTCACTCATACACTACCCACCTTACGTTATCATTAAACTCCCTTTTCTGTGATAGCTGAAGATAGCCTTTTGGTCATGTTCACTACTGCAACATTGTAAAAGTTGCCATCCTAATTTACACAGCTAAGTCATTCACAGAATCATTTAGTGCACAGATGTCTTCCTGGAACATATGCCTCTCTAGCAGACTGCCTCATTAACAAGTGATATGAATGCCGAGACAGCCTATCATGGTGCTGCATGTTTTCTTGTTAAAGCACTGTGGTAGGACTGTCTCTGATAGCCATATAGTCGATCAGGTGTACACCTCGCAGTAACATTTATGAACTCCCCTATAGTCCTTTTTCCTTTAATAAACCTGGTGAAATTAATATAAATATAATATGGGACTCCTGAAAATCATATCTATATAGGAAAAATATTTTCTTAGTGTAAGAATACGTTAAAAGTATGAGACTGAGAAGTAGCCAGAATGCAGGAAGATCTGAATGTCACTAAAGTGTGAAAGTGCGAACCTATACTGATGTAGAAATAAATACCAAAAGACTCTGCATCTAAAGTAGCAGTGACTTACGGAAATGTAAATGTGCTTATTATATCGGGTCTATGTCATTTGACTTAATGCTCATTTGATTGAATCCCAAATGGTCAAACTCATTTGACTGAAAATTCATTTAACTGAAAACAAGTTTGTGCATTAGCCCACTGGCGTCTATATCATAACATTGATAGCTTAGGTTGTGGAATCCAAAAACATTGACACCTAACTGTCGACAGCTTACAATAGCGAATGGCCACATAATCAAATTTTTTCCTTGGGAAAGAATTTGACTGGCTGTCCGTAAACAAAATAAACAAACACAACCAAACATAGTGGGGAGCTTCACCCCCCACACACCCACGATGTGGGAGGCATCCCCCACACCCCCATAACTAAATATACCAACTCCAAGATCGCTCTACATTGGGGAAAGGGCAAATCCCTGATGACAGCCATGCAAATTCTTTCCCAAGGATAAAATTCAATTATGTGGCTGTTTGCTATTGTAAGCTTTCGAGCTTTAGGTGTCGATGTTTAAGCGTTCGACAACCTGAGCTGTCGATAATACAACAGAAACCCATGCACTGCACTAACTGCAGCAGACATTATCATCGTTAACAAGCCCTTTTCTCCATTTTCTTCTGTCATCATCTCTCTCAGTTCAATGACACTCTCCTAGCTTCTTTGGCAGTCATGCCTGATTACTGCAGGTCTTCTCTTACAAAATCCATCCATCTCTTTGTTGTATGCTCCCTTTCCTCTTGCCTTCTTTTGTCTGTCCCAAATCTTCTTCACCTGAGTGTCTTCTGCTTTTCTGCACATGCGGCTGGACCAACTACATGAAATTGAAATACTAGAGAGCTACATGGTGGATGGGACTACTATACAGGGAATTATGGATGTCTGCAATCTTCATTTGAGGTCCCATGGGAGTCATTGAGAACCCTTTCCAGCGGAAACTAAGGTATGTCTAACTTTATGTATACTAGCTACAGGGACTTTTCAGTGACCCACATGGGATACTATGGGAGTTTCATAGGCCTCTTTCTTAAGAATACTCCACCAATTTCTCATTGCAATGCTGTAAAGTGTGGGGGAGCATATCTGGTTTCCACGTACTGCAGAGGATAGAGCTACCATCGTGCAACATTTCAATGCCCATTTGCCTGAAGTACTGAGGGCCATAGACTATACCCACATTGAAATAAAAGTCCCACCTAGTAAAATGAGAAGGAGCAATGTGAAGAAAAAAAGAGTATCCCTTCATCAACTGTCAGGTGGCCTGTAATGCATAAGGTATCATTGGTAATGTATGTGATACCACCCTGGCACTTTCCACGACTCTCACACATGGCTCACCTGTGATGTGTACCTAAGGTTTTCAAGAGATGACTTCACACGGACATCTAGTGGGGGATGCAGGATATGCACTAAAACCTTGACTCATGACTTCTATGAGGAACCCACACAACCCCGCTGAGTAAGGTTACAACACTGCACACACAGACACTAGAAATATCATAGAGTATGCATTTTATCTGCTCAAATCAGGGTTCTGCTATCTGGATACATCTAAAGGTGCACTGCAATATGACCCCACCACCTCTGCCAAAATAAAATACATGACAGCATGTACCATCTTACATAATATTATAATTGCAAAACAATTGCATCAAGGTGAACCATGGCAGAGATCAGAGTTCCCATCATCTCAGGCAAGGCTAGCTGACTCAGACAAGGGCTCAGACGAGGAACCAGGATATGGCGATTAGCATGGCAGATGGATGTGTGCAACATAAGCCATGGCACTGGCTAAGAGACAGGGAACTGCAAATACACACATCCTTTAATTAAACTAAGAGCTAAGTACATACAAACAATTGCAGTGATGCATACACACAAACCAGGCTTTCCTTACCCATGCGATGCTTGGCTACTGTGAGCTTCTAACAAAGGCAACTCCAAACTATAATGTTCTCAGCACCAGTAACAAAGGTGAGTGAACCTGTAAAGAAGAGACAGTACAGTACCTAAACAAAAATAGGCATTAAATTATAATCAATGGTTATCTATACATGAATGTCCTAAAGAAACTCCAATCCCTCTGAGCTACATGCTATAGGTACCTAAACCTTGTCACCACAATAAACAGGACATGCTGGAGGTGTAGATTCCTGTCCCAGAGACTTCCCATACTCTGGAACAAGCGACCCATCTAGGTCACGCATTAGCACTCTTCAAGAAAAATTTGATGAATGGATAGGAAATAGAAAATACACCCCGGGGATCACTTCTGTGGCTCTGTTTGAGAGGGGTACAGGAAAATAACTTTCTTGGGTGGCATAAGCCAGGGAACCTTGTTGGCTAGGCTTACTTAGGCCCTTGGGCCGATAGCCTAGTACCTACCTATGAACCTATGAACCTATATGCATAAGATACAGATACCAATTATGATGTATTCAAATGCAACACAAGTCTTACATTCATATGAATTTTGCTGCCACCCTGTACATTGTACATAAACAGCCCAAGTCTGACACCCATGCAGAGGTTATGGCAATCTTAGCATTATCTTCACAAGGGGCTGAGCAAACTGAACTACACAACTACTGCTACCAACTACTACTATTGCTACTACTATTAATACTGGTTTACTATCATAATCATGAAACCACTTCCACTGATTGGTCACGATGTTGAACTAAAATATTGTAAACCACAGCACCAATCAAGCACAACACCGAAACCGGTAATGTCGACCTGTCTAAATTTAACAAAGTCGACATTATCCAGCATACCTTCCCTCCCAGTCAATTCCAAATAACATTTTGTAGGGGGACAAGCCCCCCTGCACCCCCCCTGCTAATTATATATACAAACTCCAAGATCACACTACAGTCAGGAAATGGGTATATTTCCTGATCTCTACTGTACCACGATCCCAACGCAGAACGTCGACCTCACAACAGCAAATGCACACTAGTGTTCACTGTTGTGGTGTCGACCATTTTCAGTTAGGCCCTCTGTGAACTGAGAAACTTGCCTTTCAACTATCCCTGTTCAACAGAATGCCATCCGACAACATGATAGTAAACCTTAATACTAATACTAAAGTTAAACAAAAGTGAAAAAATATTATGTATCCTAATAAAAACATGACCTTTCACTAAACAAACAATATATGACCACTCTGTTCATCAGACAGACAACCCTAAATCACAGATTGTGCAAAGACCAGTGCACAGTGCAGTGGGAGGGCAAGCCTGACACAGGTGAAGTTTGTGTGAGTGTGAGAGAAAAGGTATTGCAGTCTCAGAGGCAGAATCTCTAGATGTAATAAAGTCCATTTTGAAGAGTGTGAGTGTGTGTGTGTGTGTGTGTGTGTATGTGTGTGTGTGTGTGTGTGTGTGTGTGTGTGTATGCGTGTGAGCTGTCCTGGTCATACTGTATGTGGGTCTGCAGGGACACACCGACAACATTTGTGCTAGCATTACGCCCTGGCATCCTGGACTGATGTGAGCAGGATCATGTTGATTGTGAATAACCCCCACCATTTGAACTACCTCTGCCAGAAGCTGTACTGCAAGTTCTACAACCCTGGCTAGAAGTTGCAGTGCTACCTGAATGTGTACAATATCTGCTGAATGAGAACTCCTCATCTATGACCATGACCATGTGGCCGAACATGTCTGGTTGTGGACACATCAACCACCAATGTGACAGTAAAGGTAAAACTACTACGGGAGCAAGAGCTGGCACATCCTTGGCCACATCAGCTGATATCTGGTGCTGTACAGGCAGACTGGCCTTCTGGATATTTCCCCAACCCAGCAGATGATCATGAACAGACACTGCATGATCCAGTGTGCCATTTATTATGTCCAAGGAGTTACGTGGATGGTTCATACAGTCTCATACATCAGAGAGCATGACATGCAGTAGCCTGACTTTTTCTTTTGAGACCCTGGTGGAAAATCTGTTCCTCCACGATGGCCCTGCACATACGTTGGGTGGCAGATAGAGACACAGCAACATCATGGGGAGTGTCTTAAGCATACATTAGGGCTAGGTGAGATTCTTCCCTCTCTGCAACTGGGGTAACCACATTACTCTGGTCAACTGTGCCCCCATTAACCTTTCCACTCTGTCTGCGTCATCGGTATGCATAAGCTTAATGACTGTATCCACACTGTAGGGAGGGGATGTGGGAGCCACAATCTCTGTGCCAGACATGCCCTCTGCTACCACAGCCTGTGCCTAATCATTAATTCCATCATCATCAGAGGCTACTAATCATTTAAAAGGTAGAGGGAGGTCCACAAAGCTGGTGGCAGACAGTGCTTCAGCTGTGGAATCAACAGGAAAATAGAAGAATAAAAGTAATAGAAATAAGACTAAAAATATAATATCTATACCTAAATAAATCAATAAAACATATAAATGCAAATAATCTTAGAGAGTAATACATATAACTAATAACAAAATGGTGTGCAGGTGGTTATTATACTTTAATGCCAGATGGCCCTAGACACACATATTTCACTTGATGAAGGGATTCCAAGCATACAACTTAATAGAAATTGTAAAGAATTACATAATTTAAGTAAATGTGCTGACTTTGAGTGAACATGGGTGAAATTCTTGGCTAGGCTTATAAGGGCCCCAGGACCAATAGCCTAGTATCATCCTATGAACCTATGAACCTAAATGAATGACATACCTGGAGGATACCTAGAGGAAATCCTCTGGTTCTCCTCCACCTCTACCCCAACATCCAGTGTTCCACTGTGAAACTCTTCTGATCTGCCTGTATCCCTTACATTTGACAGGAATGCCTCCATCACAGAGAGTAATGGTTTGATAGATGGCTCACTTGCAGTAGCACTTAGCTTCTGTGCCACAGCTTTTGATATCTCAGCTGTCCTATGCTGGACCACTCAGGATTCATGGACCTGGTCAACTACAACATTGACATTATTGATCACCTACCACCACACATGGTCATGGAGAGGCTTGCCTGTAGAATGTGGATCTAGGAGTTGTGTCCCATGGAAGGCTTGTACTCTCAGCATCTGAGGAAGGCGGTTTCTATGAGGATGACTCTTTAGTTTTGGATTCTGGAGTCATATCCATATTGTGATAGAAGAAAAACATTTATATTAGACCAAACAATACACCAATGGGTAGCACAGGCTGTTATACTTATGGGTGGGGGGGTATTTGTCATTATTGAGCCATATCATCGCACAAAATAGTTTAAAAATAACAATGCACGTCCTGTAATATCCATATACACATTCTTTCCATATGATAAAAGTTATGACTACAGACAACGCAAGAATTATATTATGTACATAGAAGAATATATTCAACTACTAACTCCCAACATTCAGTCAAATATTGGAACATCTAAGGATGTTGCCTGACCCCTGTGACATAGAAGTAAGGGTATAAATGGAATAACAAAAGATTGCTATTTCAAAAACAACCGCCTGGTTACACAATACTCATTGCAAATAAAATCATCAATGTACTATGAAGCAGTAATTGTATAGAAGATTGCATACCTTGCAAGATTTCTGATAGTTACCTTAAGTATTACAAAGTGACAGTGTTGTCAGCAATTTGTTTGGCAGCACTTGGGAAACTAAGCAGTGTTCTCTAGCATGTCGGAAGTTCCACAGCCCCATTAATTAGCTTATATGGTGCAGATTAACCCCCTAGACACATTGAACATATTAATTAGGTCTCAACTCAATCTGTTTGATGTGCTAGGAAGGTAAATATAGTGACAGATGTACACAATGATGGGCACACTCCTGAGTGGGTATTCAGGGTTTTGGCTGTGTAATTCCTTGCAAGTGTGCTTCATTAGCAGTTATGTTAAATCAGTTAGCTGCCCAGCATCACTGATAATGAAAATGCACTTACAGAGGGAGTGTCAGAGAAAAAAAAGCTTACTGAGAAGGTATAAGTTATATTTACTGAGTTAGGAATGCACTTTGATACACACTATTGTTAACATTTTGAAGAAGATGAAGTGCCTGCACAGACATGGAATGAAGATCGTTAACAAAGTGGGTGTAACATGCAGCATATAGCATATTTACAAATTAAAGAAAAGGGTTTATACTCATGGCAAACTATAATAAATTCCTTGTATGGAGATGATATATTGAAGTAATGCACAACCGCGAACAGGAACTCTCACCTTGAAGACAGTTGTTTGTAACCTTCCAACAGGAACTCTCACCTTGAAGACAGTTGTTTGTAACCTTCCAACAGGAACTCTCACCTTGAAGACAGTTGTTTGTAACCTTCCAACAGGAACTCTCACCTTGAAGACAGTTGTTTGTAACCTTCCAACAGGAACTCTCACCTTGAAGACAGTTGTTTGTAACCTTCCAACAGGAACTCTCACCTTGAAGACACTTGTTTGTAACCTTCCTTCCATTACTATCCTCACTTCTTCAATGATCGCAGTTACGCAATTTTACTGTGACAGGAACATTTATAACAGTCTGAAAGCATGGCTATACAGCAGACTAAATGTAAAGTTCCTAAGTAAAATTCTAAGCATAAATGCTTCACATTCTCCTTTTTTCATTAAAATGTTCATGTGGTGCTACATGTTCATCATTTCACAGTGTTACGGTAATGCCATAGGTGCACTGTTCAAATCTTGTGAAGATGCCATGTACATGAAAATATGTGCACATTTTACTTGTATAAACCCACTTAGTTGAGAACTCATTACACTTATTTTTAAATACATTTTTCTTTTCTTTGTTTTTTTTTTTTTTTTGCCTTCATCCTTTGCACAACAGTTAACATTGCACACATTAGTACCCCTCAGTGATGTCCTGTATGGAATGACAATTCACATCCTAAGTCAAAATCTCAAAATTTAATTTCACAAGTGCAAAGACTTAGCCATCAGTTGCACAAATGAGACTAGCAGCAGTACTCCTTACTCAGCAGGTTGGAAGTTACACAATGCAGAAAATTACATTTGTTATTGTAAAGTCTTCAATGGCTCAACATGTTAATAAAGTATGTCCTAACTAACAGCACAGGTGGGGCAGAGTTTGACTTCACATTAGGGATATTTTACTTTGATGTTGCATAATAAATATGCAATCTTGTCATTTTACTTTAAGCTGAAGAACACATGCAGTGAATAATGGTGCAATATAATTATGTACTATGGCTGCTAAACATGATAATGTGACCTTTGTCACCTGCTTTGCTGATATCACCAATAATGATAATAATACACTTCAGTGTGCATGCTTTGAAATAAGTAGTACATGTGCAATACCTTGAGAAAGAAAATTAGCAAGACATTGAATTAGTGGAATATGAAAATGAGAGATAAATAGCTTGTAATATGTTTTACCAGTGCTTTAGTGGTATGTATTTTTTGGTGATCCCAAGTGTACATTGTATTTGTATATGCTGTGGAAAATATCATGCCCTGTACACTCTTTGTATGGCCCTTTTCTCAGTATTTGTTATACGATAAATACATACTGCCGTCATTTAAAACAACAGCTCATTATAGACAAAAATGTTTAACGATTGTATTGTTTCCTATTCTTTGAATAAACAGTTGGCATGGGGCACTGTCACTAACCAGCAATGACTGCAGAGAACTGGTACTTCATGTCCATTAACAAAAACTCAAAAAATAATTATGCATGCAGAAAGACTTTGCCATCGGTGGACCAAATAAACCTGGCTTCGGCATGCATTAATTAATGCTGAAGATATTACAAAAATGAAGCAATGAACAATTTCCACATAAAACACGTTTGCATCAAATTATGACTCCAATAAAGGAACACTGTATACTGCAAGAGTTGCAAAGTTACAGGGTTATCAGAAGTAGTCAGAAATATATTGTATCATATACAAATTTGTATACTTCAATATATAACCTTTGAATTTCACTTTCCCCTTGTGATGTTAGCAGTTAATGTACAGTGTTCCAAATGTATTGTTCCTTTTGTCATGGGTTCAGTTCTAAGGTAAACTATTCACAGTTAATAACTTTTTATGTGCCACCATGGCATTGTGTACTACTTAAACTATTCATAAGGACAATACAGAATAACAACAGTATTACTGTATCACACTGTTCAGGTATGACTGATTGCAATCTCATAATAACACTGATTGTGCAAATAGATTATCACTTCTCTGGATCTCTGGGCATCATCCATAAGGGTTTGACAGAGTAATATCTGACTATATACTGTATAGTCTCATCATCTTCTTTCGGCTGTTCCCGTTAGGGGTCGCCACAGCAGATCACCTGTTTCCATTTCTTCCTGTCCTCTGCATCTTGCTCTGTCACACCAACCACCTGCATGTCCTCTCTCACCACATCCATAAACCTTATCTTAGGCCTTCCTCTTTTCCATTTACCTAGCAGCTTCATCCTTAGCATCTTTTTCCACAATATACTCTGCATTCCTCCTCAGCACATGTCCAAACCAATGTAATCTTGCCTCTCTGGCTTTGTCTCCAAACCTTCCAACCTGGGCTGGCCCTCTAATATACTTATTCCTAATCCTGTCCACCCTCGTCACACCCAGTGCAAATCTTAACATCTTTAATTCTGCCACATCCAGCTCAAACTCCTGCCTTTTTGTCAATGCCACTGTCTCCAACCCATATAACATAGCTGGTCTCACTACCCTCTTGTAGACCTTCCTTTTCACTCTTACAGGTACTCGTCTGTCACAAATCACTCCTGTCACTCTTCTCCACCCACTCCATCTTGCCTGTACTCTCTTCTTCATCTCTCTTCCATACTCACCGTTACTCTGATCTATTGTCCCCAAGTATTTAAACTCATCCACCTTCGTCACCTCTACTCCTTGCATCCTCACCATTCCTCTATCCTCCATCTCATTCACACACATATATTCTGTCTTAGTCCTGCTGACCTTCATTCCTCTTCTCTCTAGAGCATGTCTCCATCTTTCCAGGGTCTCCTCCACCTGTTCCCTACTCTCACTACAGATCACAATGTCATCTGCAAACATCATAGTCCACGGGGACTCCTGTCTGAGCTCGTCTGACAACCTGTCTATCACCACTGCAAATAAGAAAGGGCTCAGAGCTGATCCTTGATGTAATCCCACCTCCACCTTAAATGCATCCGTCACTCTCACTGCAGACCTCACCGCTGTCACACTACCCTCATACATATCCTGTACCACTCTTACATACTTCTCTGACACTCCTGAATTCCTCATACAATACCACAACTCCTCTCTAGGCATCCTGTCATATGCTTTCTCTAAGTCTACATAAACACAATGCAACTCCTTCTGACATTCTCTGTACTTCTCCATCAACACTCTCAGAGCAAACATCGCATCTGTAGTGCTCTTTCCCAGCATGAAACCATACTGCTGATCACTAATCACCACGTCCCTTCTTAACCTTGCTTCCACTACTCTTTCCCATAACTTCATGCTGTGACTGATCAATTTAATCCCTCTGTAGTTACTACAGTTCTGCACATCACCCTTATTCTTAAAAATCGGTACCAAAACACTTTTTCTCCATTCCTCAGGCATCCTCTCACTTTCCAAGATTTCATTAAACAATCTGGTTAAAAACTCCACTGCCATTTCACCTAAACATGTCCATGCTTCCACAGGTATGTCATCTGGGCCAATAGCCTTTCCATTCTTCATTCTCTTCATAGCTATCCTTACTTCCTCCTTGCTAATCCATTGTACTTCTTGATTCACTATCCCTACATCATCCAACCTTCTCTCCCTCTCATTCTCTTCATTCATCAACCCCTCAAAGTAATCTTTCCATCTCCTCAACACACTCTCCTCGCTTGTGAGTATGTTTCCCTCATTATCCTTCATCACCTTTACCTGCTGCACATCTTTCCTAGCTTGGTCCCTCTGTCTAGCCAGGTCCTTTTCTCCCTCCTTAGTGTCCAACCTTTCATACAACTCTTCATATGCCTTATCCTTAGCCTTCGCCACCTCCCTCTTTGCCATGCACCTCATCTCTTTATACTCCTGTCTACTTTCTTCATCTCTTTGACAATCCCACTTCTTCTTTGCCAACCTCTTTCTCTGTATACTCTCCTGTACTTCCTCATTCCACCACCATGTCTCCTTGTTGTCCTTCCTCTGTCCAGATGTGATACCAAGCACCTTTCTAGCCATCTCCCTTACTAGCTCTGCTGTGGTTACCCAGCTATTTGGTAACTCTTCACTGCCACCCAGTGCCTGTCTTAACTCATCCCTGAACTCCACTTCACAATTACCCTTTTTCAATTTCCACCACTTGATCCTTGGTGCTGCTCTTACACTCCTCCTTCTCTTCTTGATCACCAACATCATCTTACAAACCACCATTCTATGCTGCCTAACTACACTTTCTCCGTTCACCACATTACAGTCTCCAATCTCCTTCAAACTGGCCCTCCTACATAAGATATAATCCACCTGTGTGCATCTTCCTCCACTCTTGCATGTCACCCCATGCTCCTCCCTCTTGTTAAAATATGTATTCACCAATGCCACGTCCATCCTTTTCACAAAATCCACTACCATCTGACCTTCTGCATTCTTTTGTTTAACACCACACCTACCCATCACTTCCTCATCTCCTCTGTTCCCTTCACCAACATGCCCATTGAAATCTGCTCCAATCACCACTCTCTCACCCTTGGGTATAGTCATCACCACTTCATCCAATTCACTCCAAAACTTTTCTTTCTCATCCATTGCACACCCAACTTGTGGAGCATATGCACTAAAAACATTCATCATTATACCATCAATTTCCAGCTTCATAAACATCACTCTATCCGACACTCTTTTCACCTCCAAAACACTCTTAGCATACTGTTCCTTCAGAATAACTCCTATGCCATTTCTCCTCCCATCCACACCATGATAAAACAATTTGAACCCACCTCTGATACACCTAGCCTTACTCCCCTTCCATCTGGTCTCTTGCACACACAATATACCAACCTTCCTTCTGTCCATCATATCAGCTAGCTCTCTCCCTATACCAGTCATACTGCCAACATTCAAAGTTCTGACCCTCACTACCACAGTCCTAGCCTTTCTCCTCTCATCCTGCCTTTGACTGTATAGTCTACATGTATAAATTGTACATATCTGCACAAATAGCTGTTACAAGTCTGTATTAGTCAATGATTCAGCAAGCAGAGATGTGTTTGGGTTCAAATCCAAATATAAATTACTCTGTATGACTTTAAATAATTATTATTATTCTGCAATTAATAAATTAGAATATCATTTTACTCACTTCACATATACACATATCAGCTTTCCTAGAGACACACTTTTTATATAATGTTATATAATGTTTATAATCCTGAGGATATTAACCTTAAGTGTAACAGAAATGTATGGTCTCGTATTCATATGTGGGTGTGACAAATTTAAGCATGTATGTGGGAATATGAAGTGACTGGGATATATTACATGATATTTATGATATTTTTGTCTGCTGTCTCTTCCCCACCCTTAACATGTCTTTCTTTTATTACATTTGCATTCCTGCTGCAACATGACCACAAGTACAAAGAGCTAGACAGACCACAGTAGCTTGAACCAATGTCCATCTACAGGTCACTGAAGTGGCACCATTACAGGCAGCAGAGACACCAGCTACTCTGGGTCACAACCTGGCAGTGTTACTTCCCCAGCCCCTGCACTACCTCTGCCACCTGTATAAAGTAGCTCTGCACCAGGGGGCTGGTGCAGTGGTATCCACAGAAAGTAGTGGCAGTAGAAGTGAAGATTTTTTCACCTGGGAAGAACTGACAGGATTGGTGGATGAGATCATAGAGACTGGCCTTCTGGCCTTTGTGCCTGAATTGGCTGCATGGAAAGGATCCCTGCAGCCAGTCTCCAAATCACTGTTCTATCCAGGATTGCCCCAAGTGTCTGCACCAGGAAACGGTAGTGAGAGTTCTGAGGGTGAGCATAGATTCACCCTATGTTCATGCCAGATTCGGATGTACCTGTAAAGTACCACACTTTTCTCCAGTCAGGCCATCCCCCAGCTTCTTGTGCCAATCATCATTACTGTAATTCTTGTATGTCCTGCATGCCTGCACCTGCTACCTAACCATACCTACCGATATTGTTCCTAATTACCTTTTCCAAAATTCATCTCCCTTTAAAAAAGGAAAAGGGCACAGAAAAAAATTACACCATATCGATAGCTATCCACTTCACTTATGTGTGTATGACACACTTTATTTGGTCCAGTTGGTCACACAACATTATTATTCTGTTGTCAGATACCCTTTATGATGTCACTATCCAAATTTCTCAAATTCTTTGTGCAAATAGAATATTAACTTGTGAAGAAGTGGATAGCTTTGGTACCCGCCCACTATCACCCTGCATATTCTGTAATAACTCCCTCAGTGTCCTACCCTCTGCTTGCTCCCCATTTTCATTGCTGTCCTATTTCACACCTTTATTCTAGTCAAAAAACAGATTCACACACCACAAACATGACCAGAAATGGTTCAGTAACCAAAATCTCTATTTCTATCATCAGCATTTGCATAACAGTTTGCATCAAGCAGCACTGCTACCTAGACTTATGCAACAGTAACCACTGTTTCCTGTTTTATGACAAAAACTCATGAGATTTTGCTTTCGGGTGCATTCATATTGTGCCCCTTGCACTGTTCTGCCTATCCTTGTTGTGCGATAGAAGGCAACACTGACAACAGTATGAGAAGACAATTATTGTTATATGTAATAACAGGCTTATGAGTTTAATGTACTCCTTATGAGATGTTTCTGCTATCAGTACTCTTGTGAATTCTGATTGTTAGTCCCTTACACCATACATTTTTCATGATCTCTTAAACTGTGTGCTTTCTGCTGAAATATGAGTGCCATTTGGGAGTGCTCAGATAATGCTCATTGATTAAGACTGGTAGGTGTTTGAGTTCAGCATTGTGTACAAAATTTGTCTCAGCTGTCTCTTAGATAACATTTTTCCTTGTGAACCAGTGGATAGAAATGTTATTCTTCCGCCACCATCCTACTTACTACCTAGTTACTCTGTCAATATCCTATCATTTTTCCAAAAGAGACTGTAGAAAAAAAAAAGAGACAAGGAGCAGGTGAACAGGAAGAAATCAATACTGAACAATGGACAATTAAGGAATATTGCTGTAAAAAAAAAGGGGTAAAAGAAGTTGACAACATGGCTCAAGCTGTGGATGTACAAAGCCAGCTGGATGAGAACTATGTGCTTGCAAATGTAACAAGCAATGAAAACAGTGCGATTAATAAGACTAATGGTGATGAAGAGCATTCCCTTTGTAACAATTGATAAAGCAGATATTACAAAATTAGAAAGTGAAGGTTCTTTATTTCTGATCAGAAAACGTATTCTTGTAATTGGAGGTTCAATTATTAGAGGAACTGATACTTGCAGTGTGGATAATGAACAATGAATAGCATTAAGCTTTCCGGGAGCAAAAATAGAGGATGTGAAGCAGGCCTCAGAATGCCGTAATGCAAGGAAGAATGGATCTGTATTTATTAATGTTGGCTCACATGATCTCATCCACAAGTACTCATTGACTGTTAGGGGAACTTACAGCTCTCTTCCTTGTATGGGTGTTACTATGTATTTTTCACAAATCACATATAAAAAGGAGAGTCAGTCACCATGAATGAAAAGAGTTTTTGAGTAAATACCTACTTGAAAAAAATAGACAGGGTGGTGTGTACTTGCTAAGATCAGGGAAGAGGATTTTCGAGGCAGATATTTTGCAATATTTGACAAACACATGGCAGGATTTTTGTCAGGTTGAAAATTTAACAGTTCACAGATAGTGACATTTGATGCATCTCTGATGGTTGCTAATGTTAGGAGCATTACTAATAATACATTTTTTTTTAATTGGAAGATTTGTTCCCACAAGACTGATGTTGTTATTGTTTATGAAACACAGTTAACGTTAATGCCTGGAAATCATTTCTGTCAGGGTATAAATCAGTGGCAGCTGGTGACTTCAAATCAAAGGGGGGCTGCAGGAGACAGCTGAGTGGGTGGGGCCAATGAGAAGGGGTGTGGTCAACTAGAAAGCGGTGGAGCTATGCTAAAAACCACAAAAACTGGGACTTTAAAAATGCTGCCCTGGGTGCCAAACCATCATTATGAGAGTCCAAGCAAGGCAAAATGAAGTGTAAAAGAAAAAAAATATTTCAATGCATCGGCTACAAGACAGCTTACTTAATATCTAGATGGAAACAAAAAGGTTGTGAGGCATGAAAAAATAAATTACTTTTTAAATACATTACCAAAATGCCAGTCAAAATCAAGTATAAAAAAACAAGCAGCACTCACCTCAAACCACTTCTTCTTGCACTGCAGTTCTAATTATAATTTATATTCAGCTTTATAAAAGTACCACGTAACATGCTGAAAGTAGCAATCTCTGTGATACCCCCACTTGTAAAAATGTTTCTTATCCAAAAAAGACCTGCTGGCTAACAACAACTGTCTAATTGTTTCATGGGGAAAACATGATCAAAGTAAAAAATGAACAGCAACAAGAAACCAGCTCAAGATAATAAGGATTACTGCACAGGTTATGGACCACACATGATAGATTGGCATTTTGTTTAGTTTATGTGTAAAGCCTGCAAAGATGACTGCAACTCTCCAACAAATTTATTGAGGCTCTGAAAATACTGTAATCCTGTCCTCTATTACAAATACTGTCATATGTATTTCAATACCTAAGGCTTATACGTTATCTAGTTATGTAAGTATTCTCTGCATGGCAACAACAGAAAGGCTTTCAATGTTGGCAATTCTTTAACAGTATGCTTATTAAAGCTTACATGCATCTTACTATCTCAGACAAGCTTACCTGATGGTCATTATAGCATTGCTAGTTAAACACAGACCAACAGGTACTGCAACAACATGCATTTTCTGAATCAGAAGCATAAATCAACAGTATAAAAATATGACAGAAAACCAGAACATTCTCCAAAATCAAGGACAGATGAAAAGCCACTGTAGTACTCGTGCCTTCCTTGGATGGGGGGATACTCTGCATACTTACACTGCATAACTGCTCCTTGCCTTGCTTGGACACATCCAGAGTCACTACATGGGTGAGTGGGGTGCAACAAATATGTCAGCAGTATACTTTTAAAAATCAGACAATGATACATACATTTGTGTAGTGCTGCTTTTCTGATCTAAGTTGGACTGTTATTGTTCATCTGTGGCACATAATATAACTACTCCTAAGGATTGTGTGATTTGTTGACAACACTTTTTTCATATTTTTGTTGGGGGGTAGCCATCTGCCCACAGTGCCCAATGTGCCTGCTTGCTCTGTAGAGGCATTATTTCATGTGTGACACTGGAGAGTTTAAGTTGGAAAGAAGGTCTTCCTCCAAAGGGTGATGGGAGTCACAAGGACCTTGCAAACAGTATATATTTTGAGGATTCACACCAGGAACTCATCAGTTTGAAAATAGTAGAAGTCAGAATGAAGGTCAGTAGTTTGGAAAATGGCTATGAGCAGTGATTCTTCAGCAGTGGGTATGTTAATGTGATGTATTCTGGTGTATTCAAGCCAAGTAAAACAAAATGCAGTGCTATCCTATACCAAACACAGACATAATGCTCTCTTGCATTGCACATTATAAAACTGTAACATCAAATGGCATTAGCATAGTATACATTTATTACAACATTAGTTTTACATAACAAGCACCAAGAAAAGAAAAATTTCACTTTAATTTCAGTTCAGTCCAGTCACTCTCTACCCTGATATCACTTTTAATATGCTCCAAAATAAAAAATGCAAAATTCTTAAAAATAAATTGCACTGCTGACTATATTGGAAAATGACTCTTAAAATGTTTCATTCTTTTAAGTTCCTTATACATTCTATAGCCCTTCATTTCATTGATTGCAGAATCTGGCTGCAAATCTGAAAGACGAGCAGTGTGTCAAAGTACAATTTAAATAATCTCAGAGTCCCACTAGTTTATCAGTTGCAACCTTCAGGATTATGTTCAAGCAGATATGGCTGCTACAATTTATTCTTACAGAATTTAAAGGTTTTGTTTTGGCACATATAAGTACCTACATTCTTCTCAGCTACAGCCAGTAAAGGAATACTTCACCAAGACTCAACAAGGTATCATTTTGAATTTAGGAAAGTTTTGCCTCCTTTTGTCTCTAACACTGCTACGGAAATTTATAGTCTAAAGCAGTCTTTTATTTCTCTCTATAATATTGAAGTTTATTAACTCTGAATAGAAATGTGGCTCTTTATTTTGGAGCATAATTCAATATGCACAGTCATTAGCAAATACAAATCAAGCTATGTGTACAACTGCCAACTCTTAAGTTAACAATATCTTCAAAAATACACATAATTTGAGTTTAATTATGTTTTCTCTACTTGACCTAATATTACTTCCATTATGTGCATATATTATTGGTAGGAATGCTCTGTTTAATCATGGAAATGAGCATGTTTTGTGTGATTTTAATAATTACTAGCAGAATAAAACTAGAACCTTCTGTGTTCAGACTCACCAGCTCAGCTTAATAGTCAGTCACTCACTGTCCGTCTGATCGAACGAAGATGAGAAATATTGAATTAAGTTAGTTAGCCAGCCCTTAGCCTCAGGACAAGATGACAGATTTCCATAACGCAAAATGCAGACAAGTTAATTCAGTGCTCACCGGTTGCTACTATTTGGTTCTCACTCTTTTCCCGGAACATAAAGCCCGGGAAGAGTGCGAGAGCCAATCAGTACCATTCAGTCTATCCACGTCATGTACATGCCTGCAGACGTGGCAGTCCGAGCCCGTTCCTTTTTTATGTGGTTAAAAAAAATGCATAGACTGCTGGATATCACACTGATGCCTTTGCTCATTAATCCGGACTGCTTTTACAGCAGTCTGGATCTGGATTTATTTTACACAAACTATTTTTTTTAAAAACCCAGAACTTGGCAAGCATGTGCAGTTCGAGATCTGGGACTTCAGCAAGTCAGTCGGACTCGCAGCAAAATAAGCACTAAACAGGAGCGAGTTAGAGAAATAGATAAATACATTAAAATGTTATATTTTATTTACAGAATTGTGCATTATTTTTCTTTCTTGTTGGGGGGGGGGGGGGGCTGCAGTCCTGCAGTCCAATGGGATGAGCCGCCCTTGGTATAAATGTTTTTACTGGAATAGATATTCTAACAAAAAATCAGGTGGCGGTATAGCAAGGATTAAACATTGTTATGAGACCTGTGATTATTACATGTTCAATGATAACACCAATATAGTAGATTGTGTAACTGTGACAATAATGACAACCCTGGAACATATAACAACTGTTAGAGTGTATACATCACCAAAATCAAGTGCTGATGATCTAGAGGAATTCATATATTTCTTGCATGAAACACAGAAAGGAAGAATAACAGTGGCTGGGGACTTATATTTACTATAAACAGATTAGAATAATATTGATTCAACAGCATTAGTAAAGAAATTATTTATAATGCAATTGCTTCAGACTGTAAAACAGCCTACTAGAGAATGGAACATGCTAGACATTGTTTGTGTTCCTAAAGAAATTACTGTTACTTCATTTTAAGTTTTAACACGATTGTTGTGCAGTGATCATGGGGTTATAAAGGTTAATTTGTTGCTAGATAATTCTTCCAAACTGAAATCTAAACCAATGCACAGAAAATTAATAACAGACTATACCAAAGCAAAATGGTCACTATGTAAAATTAATTGGAGTGATGCATTCAGTGGAAAATATGTAGAAGTAATGTGAAAAGTTTGAAAGATAAATTGTTTGAATGCAAAAAGCCACAAAATGTTTAACATCAGAATCTAGGTACACAATGTCACGAGGATATATTTCCATAAGAATAAGATACTTTATTAATGTGAGAGACAAAAAATAGAAGAAATGGAAAAAAGGTTGAACTACAACTTTGAAAACTGAAATGAACAACTTGGACAGACAAATTAAACATAGTGTGAGTCAAGATCAAGAAACACTTGAAAAAAAATGTATATAAAGATGTTGAGCATAATAGGAAACCATTTTATAGATACATAAAATGTGGTAGGAGTAAAGACATACAAATCAATATACTATGTGTAGATTCGAAAATTTATTCATAAACACAGCAGATTATAGATATATTTATAAAATTGCATGCAAAGTAGTTTAGCTCCACAAACTGGGTGATAAATTGCTCTAGTGCTATCCAAGTAACCTCAGATACTCAAATCAAATTAGATTATACTGGAAAAGTGTTAAAATAGCAAGCACCAGAACAGTAACAGACTCGCACTGTCTAGGTTTGAGTCAGTATATTTATTTCAGTTAAGTCAAACAACAAGCATTAACCGACTGACTTTAAAATACTCGCTGTTGAGGCTTAATTATCCTTTGCAACATAAATGCCGCTGAGTCTCTTATTGCAAAGTCATTGTTGGGATGATGTCCTTGCCCAATGCCCAACTGGCAACTCACCTTCCATTTCCTGCTTCTCTCTCTCCAGTCAGTCTCTCCACTATTTATAGAGAAGTGTTCAAATTCTGGAACTCTCACAGCAGCACTGTGCTGTCCCAGAAGAAAAACGTAAAAAAGTGTAGAGCAGTGTAGAACATTCTGGAAAGGTAAGTCTATGCTGAACACATTCTGGAACTCTCACAGCAGCACCATACTGCCCATGAAGGAAAGTGCAAGCCTATGGATGCCAAGGATCTATGCCACTGTGTCCAGCATGCATTACATCTATTTAAATTACATAAATCAATTTGCTTATATAAAACAGCTTACTCTGACAATTCCCTCTTTTGTTATTTAAATAATAAAATTAAAAATAAAATGGAAACACTTTGTTAAAACAGTCAAGCAAATCCTTAGACCTGTATTAACTCTTCTGTATTTACATTAATTTGATTAAATGTTCTTGTCACATAAATCTTTATGCAAGTAAAAAGAATACCAATTAAGAAAATAGTGACAATCATTGCAATCAATGTGGTGATGATCCTACTACTGTCGTGCCAGCCTGACTCAAACATGCACTGGTTCTATCAACCCAATGCACATTTAGCCTTGGAAGATCTGGTGTACTGACCTGTAAACATGAGCGACTGCAATTTAATATCTGCATAGTTTCTTCCAATTTCATTGATAGAGATTTAAAAGCTACTGTTTCTCGTGCTGTTGGAGTCAGAGTACGTACCCAACATTTTGTTGCATTATTATGTTCTGCATATGCTATCTGCATTACTATGAATGAATTAAAATCAAACACCCATTTTTGCTGTCTTTTCAGCCTACTAACTTTTAAATCTTTGTTTGATTATCATTTGTAAAATAGCTCCTAATCATACAAACATGAACGTTAATAAAACATTCTTTTTCCATATCTTTTCCTTGCTGGTTTTATTACACACAAATTCTTCTTTGACAGTTTGTTCCTTTCCTTTTCTTTGTCTGAATGATATTTCAAACCAATGGATTGGCATCTGAAAAAACAGATGACAATCTGTTATCTCTCTACCTTTTTGTCCTTACTTTCAGTTATTAATTTACACTTGTCTCTGTGCACTAAAATACTTTGTTTACCCTTTTTTCAAATATCTTAATTTGTACACCAATGGTCCTATCTGCTGCACAACTTCATATGGCCCTTGTCAATTACTGTCCCATGGCCCAGACTTTGTTGAAATTTTTTACTAATACCTTTCCCCTACTGCCAAAGTTTCCTCTTTTGGCTGTATGGGTACCCTAGACCATAGGTGAAAAGCCTTTTCCCTGGCTATTTCATCACATACCTCCTGTATGTCTTTTAACCAATTTTAGTGTATTGCTGCCCCCAGTAATGGCTTCTTTGACCTTACTTCAGGGTTGAACTCAAAGGCATTTGTCTTCCCACAATCACTTCAAATGGTGAAACCCCGTCATACTGTTGGAGTACCTCTCATTATCATTAAGATGGCTGGTAAATGAGAAATCCAATTGTTTGTCTTTTCCATGCACATCTTTTTTAACCTTTCCTTGATAGTGCGATTCATCTTTTCTATCATCCCATTTGATTGTGGGTGGTAGGGATAATGAAACCTTTGCTGAATGCCTAGAAGACCACATAGCTCTTTTAATGTTTTACTAACAAACTGTGGACCATTGTCTGATTCTATAACTCTTGGCCAACCCCAATGTGCAAAAATGTTTTTCCTCTGCTGTAGCTTTAGCTGTTGTAGTCTTGGTTGAGATAACTTCTTCCCATTTCAAAAAAAAGCAATAGTCTTGCATAATCAAGATGAATGGCATATCATGGGGCATCTGCTGCTGGAACTCTATGCATGTGCAGTTTTCAGTTTTCTTGTGGGGGTTGTTTGTAAACAAATCAGACGTTCATCCTGTACTACCTGATACAACTTATTTTTAGCTTTGGGTGCCAATATTTTTCCTTTACCACCTTCAATAGATTTTTTTCCCTATGTGTCCCAGTAGCTGGTGATTAAACTTTTCAAGCTGTTTCGCCAAACCATAAGGGACATAAGGTAACTCTGCTCACTTTATGGTTGGGTAAACACAATATTACTTCATTTCTGTACCAATACTTATCAGCTTGCACTGTTTTACTTCTTCCTCAACTCATTTTTCTTTTTGTATTTCACTCAAATCTAGCTGTAGTGTATCATATTCTGCTACCTTTTTATTTGTTGCAACCTCTGAGAACTGTAGTTCACCCTCTGTCTCCTCCAGATATATTGGGTAACCTGTTTCTGCTGCTTGTTTAGTCTTTGTATCCATTAAAGCATTACCCTGCACATCCACATTGTTTTGTTTTTGATGTGCTTTTACATTTATAATCCTTTACTGCCCCTGTAGATTATGGTTTTGTTTGATGTTTCACATATTTTTTTTTAAACTTGAGAATGCTTTAAAAGCTTTCCTGCACTATCAACAAATCCTCTTCTAGCCCATGTGGCCATGTGTAACCTTAATGAGTTTACTACATATGCACTGTCACTATAAATATTAACTGGATCAGTTTGTTTAATCCCCCAGTAAATTGCCAGCAGTTGCCTTATGCAGGGATGATATCCCTTTTCCACCTGTGTACATTTTCTGCTACAAAATGTAACTGGTCTTAATTTTTGCTCCCATCCTGGAGGCTTCCCTAATGACCATATATGTAGATATGGTTTCAGGACCTGCTGCTGTGTGCAAGAAGTAAGTAATCTTGCTGTTTAGCGCTATCAACTCTGTAGCCTGTGCTAACTTTTGCTTCAACATTTTGAAAGCCTCTTCTTCTATCGACCCCCATTACAATGTTATGGGAGTGTTTTGTTCCGTTAACATCCTGTGCAGTGGTGCTGCCACTGCTGCATAATCCTCAATAAATTCTCTGTTGTAATTCATGATTCCCATACGTTTGTGTAAATCTGCCACTGTTAAAAGCATTGGTAAACCTAATATTCATTTTATCCTCTCTTTATAAGGCATCCTGCCTGTAGGTGTTATTATATAGTCCCTAAAATTGTACTTCTCATCTCATGAACTGTATTTTTGACATGTTTACTTTAAACCCTGCCTCTTGTAATGCCCTATAGCACCTACTTTAAATGCTTGTAATGCTCCTCAACTGATTGCAACTGTATCAAGATGTCATCAATGTAATGAATTACATTATCTGGTAGCTTTATTTTTTGCAACACCTGTCCCAGGATTTGAGGAAAAATCACTGCGCTATTTTGAACACCTTGAGGTAACCATGTCATCACATACTGTTGATTTTCAAAAGTGAATGCAAACTTTTGCCACTCCTTTTCCTGAAATGGATCATTGAAAAATCCATTTGTCAAATCAATAACTGAAAAACACTTAATAATGGGTTTAATCATTGCCGGTAATTCTGGAACTTCAGGTATTAGATTGGCCCTTGGGATTGTACAGTCGTTTAAATCATTCACCTTCCTAAGATCCAGGATCAGTCTATAGCTACCATCAATTTGATACATTTTTTTACTACAGAAATACAAACACTTACTAAAAACCACAAGAGCTCCACACCAGCCATACCAAACCTTCCAGTTGATAACAGTGATAACTTCCACTTTAAACCTGTCTCAACCAATGCCATCAAAAAACTACTCAGTAAACTGAAGCTGGCTTCTCTAGCTGCTGACAAATTACCATCTGAATACCTCAAACTAGGATCAGAAGCCATAGCATATCCTATCGCCATCTTAATTAATCGCTCTATCTCTAAACAAGAAGTCCCACACCTCTGGAAAATATCATACATCACCCCACTCCACAAAGAGGAAAAATCCACTGAAGTCTCAAACTGTAGACCCATTGCAATTTTATCACCACTAGCCAAAATACTAGAAAAATGCATCCATACACAACTTATTAACAACCTCTTAACAAATACACAACACAGTTTCAACTCTACCACAGTATCACAGCAGCTCTCCTAAACTTCCAGATGTCATAAACCATCACATAAATGACGGCAAAATTGTATCTTCATTCTTCCTAGATCTCTCTAAAGCATTCAACACAGTTTCCTATCAAAAACTCACTGAGTTAGCCTGTTTCAAACTTAATCACTCTACTCTCGTCTGCTTTCAAAGTTATCTAACTGGCTGCCATCAACCAGTCAAGTGGCAACAGGAGCTCTCTTCCCACCAACCTGTAACCATGGGGGGGGGGGTCACCCAGTTATCAATTCTGAGACCATTTCTCTTTAACATTTTTACCAACAAGTTACACACTGCTACCCAGTTAGCCACCACCATTCAGTACACAGACAACTCTACGCTCATCTGTGCTGACTGCACTCTACAACAATTACAAACTGAAACACAGCAAGCCTTTTCTGCCATTGAATCTTGGTTAGCTGATTCTCATCTAATACTTGACCCCAACAAAACTAAGTTTATGTTGTTCCTTCCTAGTAAAACACCTGACCCCTCCACTTAATTTCAAATACACTCAGACAATACTTCTATAACTACTGTACCTCACACCAAACTTCTAGATATAACAATCTACAACAAATTAAAATTCAGTACACATCTAGAGCAAGCATTCAAAAAGACACATATAAAGCTAGGGTCTCCCTATAGGATTAAACCCTTCCTCACTACAACTGGGACACTCAGAATAACTAGAACACAGCTGCTTTCCACCTTATTATACTCATCACCTATATTTACTAATCTAAAAAAATGTGACTTAATTAAACTCAAATCCTGTTACAATAAAATTGCAAAGTTTGCAACAAATGCTCCATATAGATCTCATCATTTCCTGACATTACAGCAATCAAACTGGCTGGAACATCCCCAGCAACTAACATTTACCCAACTCACTACTGCACACAAACACATTCACCAAAAAGACAAAATCCCTGCCCTACAACAAATGCTCAGAAACTAATTGCAGAACCCTCCGCTGCCCAAACAAATCCTTCCTACATATTAACAAATGTATCAATAAAACTGGTGATTCACTTTACTCAAATTATATTTCCAGACAATGGAATTCCCTCCAACAGTCTATCCTAACAACCACTAACCTACCAAACTTCAAGAAACAACTCAAACGTCACCTTACTAAAAACTGGATTTGCTCATGTAGCATTCCTGGCTAAATCCCTTAGTTTTTTCTTTCCTTTCCATCCTCCCACTCTCTCATATTATTAAATAAACAAATACAAATAATAACCAACCCCCAACCCTTTTATACTCCCCCTCCATTACACTCCCCCAAGTCCTCCCTAACTATACTTAATTATCTTTATCTATTTTAAACTCCTGTACTTACACTTCTCCCTCTAACCTGTATTCTTCATCCCGATGATACTCTCTGAAAGTTCTCTTCTCTATAACACTGAATTCTTATAGGTTCATAGGTTCATAGGTTCATACTAGGCTATCTGCCCTAGGGCATTTATAAGCCTAGCCAGAGTGTGTGTGGCTTTCACCACCCCTTAGGATGAGAATACTATACCCATTAGTTTGCTGTGCCTCTGTCCAGCAGTGATGCAGAGATGATTCCCGGGGTAAACCTACGATCTCCCATCCACTCGTCAAGATTTCTCTTGAACTGAGTCAGTGAGGGGCTCTGCCTCACATGGACTGGGATTCTGTTCCATAGTGTAGGGAGTCTCTGGGTGATGAATCTGTCCCTCCAGCACATCCTATTTATATCCGTGTTGAGGTTTAAGTCTCTTGCTCTCGTGGCTCTGGTGGATTTGGATTTTTGAGGTGGAGCATGTCCATTAATTCCGGGTTGGACATGGCCTTGTATGTCAGGCACAGATCACCTCTGAGCAGACGGTATGCGACTGAATAGAGCTGGAGTTTCTTCAGTCGGGCATCATATGACATATGTTTGAGCCCCTTTATCCTTTTGGTGAGGAACGTTTGGGGTCTTTCCAACTGCTGCAGGTGTCGGGTAAGGTACATTCCGAATGGGGCGTTGTACTCAATCATTGGTCTGATAAGTGAAGAGTACAGGGGTACAATGACCTCTCCTGATCTGGATGTGAATCCCTTCATGATCAGGTGGGCAATGTAGAAGGTCTTCCTAACCACTTTGGCAATGTGAGTGTCAAAAGAGAGGTTACTGTCAACTTGGGTCCCCAGGTCCCTGATAACTTCTTCCGTGTTTAATGGATTACCACCTATGTGGTAATTAGGGGTTACCTTGTTTTTCCCAAAGGGTATGACTATACATTTTTTGGCATTTAGCTTAAGGCCATGGCTCTGGCACCAGTTATCCATTTCTATGAGACCTTTCTGGAGGATGTCTGTGTCTGATGGAGTGTCAATTATGGTGCCCAGTTTGCAGTCATCTGCAAATTTTGTCAGCCACAATCCCCCTATGTTTGCCTGCACTTCAGAAAAATAAATGCCGAACAAGAGGGGGCCCAGGACCGAGCCCTGTGGGACACCGCTTGTGACCGGCTTAGAGTCTGATATGGCACCAGCAACTCTAACCCTGTGTGTTCTGTCCTTGAGCCAGTTTGCAACCCATCTTGTGACATATGGGTTTACATCTAAGCTGGTGAGCTTTTCTATGATGCCCGAGTGGGGTATTGTGTCGAATGCTTTTGCTAGGTCAAGGTAGGCTGTGTGAACTGCCTTACCCTCATCAATGGCCTTAGTGACTGTTTCGAAAAAGTCGACCAAGTTCAAGAGGCAGGATCTGCCCTTGACAAAGCCAAATTGGGTAGGATCCAGTGTCTGTAGGTCCCCAATGTCTTTATTTATGAGTTCCATTATGATCCTCTCCATAGCTTTGCAGACAAGGCTCGTCAAGCTTATGGGGCGGTAATTTTCAGGGTCCGTAGAAGCACCGCCTTTGTGGAGTGGGACCACAGTTGCCGTACGCCATTCTTTGGGTACGTATCCTGTAGTAAGGCTAAGATTAAACAGCAGCCTTATGTGTGGGTTTAGTTCCTCATTAAGTTCATGTAGCACACAGCCGGGGACACCGTCCGGTCCCATTGATGCTGTGTTTTTTGCTTTAGAGAGAGCGGCTCTCACATGGGCATCTGAGATGTTTGGGAGGCTAGACTCTGGTGGGATAGATATTTCTCCTTTTGGGGGGGAGGGAGGGGAGAAATTTGCACTGAACCTGCCTGCCAGTATGTTGGCAATGTCTGTGGTTTCAGTGATTTTTTTTATCATTTTGGACTAATTCTGAGCATATCTGGGAGTTTCCACCCAGGTTTCTAACATAGCTAAAGAAGGCTTTATGATTGTCTTTTGTGTCATTAGCGATTTTTCTCTCAAAGTTGGCCTTGGATGATTTTATGAGTGATCGTAGTTTTTTGCTAGTATTGATCAGAGATGCCTTCCCATTTAGGGATTTTGCTCTGTCATGTAGTAGCTTTCTCCTCTTGTTGTAGAGTTTGTTTATGGCTGGAGTCCACCAGACCGGGCGCCTGCCTTTGGTGGAAAAGGTCTTGATTTTATTAGGGATTGCTTGATCCATACATTCCTGGAGGTGCTCGTAGAAGGCATTTGTAATGGTTTCAGCAGCATGGGTTGTGGTTTCCACTGGCTCGGGGACCTTGAAGGATACCACTCCAGTCTTAAGAAGTGTGAAGTTTGCTTTTGAGAAGTTCTTCACTGTGGTCTTTTTTGCTGGGGGTGAGGGCGGGATGTGGATCTCCAGTGAGATTAATTTATGGTCTGATCTCACCAATGAGGGATATACTTCCGGTGTGGAGCATTTTGTCCCCATGTTTGTGATGATCAGGTCTAGTATATTTTCTCCTCTTGTGGGAATGGTGACTAGTTGTTCCATAGCATTTGAGTTTATGAACTCAAGGAACCTTTGGGCTAGGGTGTTGGGGCTTGAGTAATGTTCCCAGTCTATGTTTGGGTAGTTGAAGTCACCCAATATGATGGTGTTTGGAGAGACATTTATACTCTCCAGTGTCTTCAGGAAGGCTGTGTGGGTTTCCTGAGTTTGAGAAGGTGGTCTGTAGCATGTTACAAACTGTAGGGCAGTTTTACCTATGGTTAATTGCACCTGGATGGTCTCCGATGCTTCGTGCATTGCCACTAACCTGGAGGTGTGGGTATCCTTTATGAATATGGATACTCCCCCTCCTTTTGTAGTTCGGTCTGGATTTTGGGGCCGGAACGCATGATATGAGGTATAACCTGATAGTGCTGGGGTACTCTCAGGAGCCTTGAACCAGGTTTCAGTCACAGCACAAACATCGATGTTCTCCATACTGAGGAGGGCTTCGAGGGCATGCATCTTGAGGTTTAGACTTCTGGCATTGAGCAGTATTACCCTTAGTTTTTCTCCATTTTTGTTTTCTAGGGCGGTAGGTTTATCATTTGAGCCTTGCCTAAAAAGGCACTATGGGGTGGCAAGAGCCTTTGCCAATATCCGGAAGCCCAGGGGTGACAGGTGCAAGCCGTCCCTTGCGAAGCAGTGTGGCTTGTCAAGCATGTCATCCCAGGCAGACAGACATTGTATCCCCTTAGAATGACACCAGTAATTAAGCCAATTATTAAAGCTGATCATTTTGTCTCTGTATTGTGGCATCATTCTTGGTGAGGGTAGGATACTGCTCAGGGTCAGGGTCATACCGGCCTGGGCTACATAATCTGAGAGCTCCTCTATGTCTCTTTTCATGTAGTCCAGGGAGGTACGTCTCAGGTCATTCACACCGGCATGGACAATGACTGAGTCATACTTGTACTTGCTGTGGAGTGACCTGAGTGCTTGTGTTATGTGGCGGATTCTAGCGCCTGACAGGCAGCTAACTGTGATCTTTTCCTTGTTCAGTCTGGTGAGTGGGACGTCAGTGTGTCTGACTATGGAGTCACCTATAACAAGTGTGTCTGGCATTGTGTTTGGCCTTAAGGGCTGTGACTGTTTAGCACACTGACTTTGAGAACTATGTGTTGCATGTCTTATGTCTTGAGGTGGCAGTTGCTTGGGTGTCTGCTTTGGAGGCCTCTGTAGCTTTGGTAGATTTTTGATCAGTACCTCCGAGTATGTCTTTGTGTGTTTATGTGTTTGTTTTGCAGTTGTGATAGTTCTATGTGAAACTGGGTTTGTGGTGTGCGTGGTTTCCTTCTCCTCCTGTCTGGTCTTGCCAGTCCTGAGTTGAGAGAGCTCAGCCTCCAGTTTGGCTATATAGTTGCATCTCTCACATGTATTTGTGTTTTGTGGGAGAAGGAGTGGGTTGTCTGTGTACATGAGGCAATTGTAACATTGCCTCAAGATGCCCAGATTCACCAGCTGAACAGGAGAGGACGCTAGCAACTGACCCTTCGACATGCTAGAAAAAGTAAAAAAGTTTGCTGTGTAACTGAGAAGGGACCTATAGGGAAATGGGTACTCAAGGGGATTCTAGGCTAATGTAGTACTTTGTTTAGTATACAAGTACTTTACCTATATAAAAATGCTTTAGGAGCAAGTGCTGAGCTATTGAGATAGAGAATAGACTGTTTAGATTGCAAGTAGAGAAGTTCTAAGGGAAAAATTGAAGAGCAGACTTTACGGAGCCAGAAATAGTTTAACCTTGTTTAACCGGCGCTGCCCGATGGTGCTCTATGGGCAACTCCGCGCTAAATCACGCCAAAGCGCGCTAAAGCGGGCTTTATAGCAGGGGGTTGAAAAGACCTAGGAATTGACCCAAAATGGCCAATAGACTAAAAGTTTCTGGCTGGAACCACTGCTCTAAGGACAAATAGGCTGCTCAGTGCTCCCCACTCCCACTGGTGAACAAAGAAGCTTCCCTTTATCCAAATAAGGATATGGAATAGCACAGGAACCAAGCCAAAGCCCAGAGATCAGCAAACTCTGAAGACTGGACTATTCTAGTTCAGTAAGGTGGGAAAACAAGATTTTTTTTTTTTTTTTTGCAGAAAACAGAGGAAAAACAGACAGTAAATGCTATAAATGCTTTTAAACGGCTAGCGCACTTGAGTGTGTTAGCCTACAGGTAAAATTAAACAACAAATAACTTTTTTAAAAGTGCAAAACAGTTAATCAACACAAAAACAGTTTAAATAGAATGCAGAGCTGTATAAACAGGCGAAAATGCAGTCGCTAAGCAGTAAATAATCAAAAAGTCAGAAAAAAATACTTAAATCAGGAAAAAGTCACTCTTTTGCTCTCTGCTGCTTGTAGAACTCTGCAGGACACCACGAGGAGCTGTGCTGAGTTGAATACAAGTGAAAAAGTGCGCTAAAGCGGGCTTTATTACAGTGGGCTGAAAAGAGCTAGGAATTGACCCAAAATGGCCAATAGACTACAAGTTTCTGGCTGGAACCACTCCTCTAGGGACAAACAGGCCGCTCAGTGATCCCCACTCCCACTGGTGAACAAAGACGCTTCCTTTTATCCAAATAAGGATATGGAATAGCACAGGAACCAAGACAAAGCCCAGAGGTCAGCAAACTCTGAAGACTGGACTATTCTAGTTCAGTAAGGCGGGAAAACAAGATTTTTTTTTTTGTTTTTTCTTTTTGCAGAAAACAGAAGAAAAACAGACAGTAAATGCTATAAATGCTTTTAAACGGCTAGCGCACTTGAGTGTGTTAGCCTACAAGTAAAATTAACTTTTTTAAAAGTGCAAAACAGTTAATCAACACAAAAAAACAGTTTAAATAGAATGCAGAGCTGTATAAACAGGCGAAAAAGCAGTCGCTAAGCAGTAAATAATCAAAAAGCCAGAAAAAAATACTTAAATCAGGAAAAAGTCACTCTTTTGCTCTCTGCTGCTTGTAGAACTCTGCAGTACACCACGAGGAGCTGTGCTGAGTTGAATACAGGCGAAAAAGCGCGCTAAAGCGGGCTTTATTACAGGGGGCTGAAAAGAGCTAGGAATTGACCCAAAATGGCCAACAGACTACAAGTTTCTGGCTGGAAACCACTCCTCTAGGGACAAATAGGCTGCTCAGTGCTCCCCACTCCCACTGGTGAACAAAGACGCTTCCTTTTATCCAAATAAGGATATGGAATAGCACAGGAACCAAGACAAAGCCCAGAGATCAGCAAACTCTGAAGACTGGACTATTCTAGTTCAGTAAGGCGGGAAAACAAGATTTTTTTTTTTCTTTCTTTTTTGCAGAAAACAGAGGAAAAACAGACAGTAAATGCTATAAATGCTTTTAGGCGGCTAGCGCACTTGAGTGGGTTAGCCTACAGGTAAAATTAAGCAACAACTAACTTTTTAAAAGTGCAAAACAGTTAATCAACACAAAAACAGTTTAAATAGAATGCAGAGCTGTATAAACAGGCTAAAATGCAGTCGCTAAGCAGTAAATAATCAAAAAACCAGAAAAAAATACTTAAATCAGTTATAGCAAATACAGTTATAACAAATGCTCTGAAATATACTGTATATTTCCAAAATGTTTGAGAAGGACAGTCAGAACACAAGAAGGTTCAGGCGAAAGAGAAAAAAAAAAAGTTTTGTTTTACTTTTTGAAAGGGAAAAAGGAGGAACAGAAGGCCTTATCAAATGTTCTCTCAGTATTAAGCAGAATGAGCTAATGACACTAGACTGGGAGGTGTGTCACAGAAGGGGCTGGCAACTGCAAAGCCACCAAGTATAACAGCAAGACACCAACAGGGAGGGAGGGTGGGACAAAATAGCCTACCAGACAGCAAGCACTAGAGACAAATGAAAGTTTTTAAACAGATAAGGATTTGTGAAGATACTGAACAGACAAAGTGCTTTATATATATTAAATTGTAAAAACAGTAATCTGTAAAAATAATCAAAAAAAAATCAAGATGATACTTATATTTTGTAATCAATCAAATCAAGATGATACTTATATTTTATTATTTTAATAATGCCTTCCCCTCTCTCTCTCAGATTCTCACTGTAAGCCCTCTAAAAATAAACAAAAGAAAAGAAAAAAAATATATATATACATATATATATATATATATATATATATATATATATATATATATATATATATATATAAAATCTCTGCACATTCATACACCTATATATTGTATAAATTACTGTACATTCATGCAAATAATGTTAGTGTTCATGTTCTTGTTTTTAATCATATAATTTGCCGTAACCTGTGGTGTAGCTTTTCTCCCCAGCCCTCCGCTGAAAATGGGTGTCGTTTCCATTTGGAATTTTCTGGTAAACAAATGTAAAATAAAATAAATAATCCTTCATTAACACTGGACATATAGGAGAGTTTTTTTGACTAATTCTCTTTTTAATAATGCCTACCTGCTCTCATTCTCGAATGCACTTCTTCATATCATTTTGGGCCTCTATCAGAACTGGATACTGTTTTTGGAAAGGCGGAATAAAATCATTTGGACTACCAACCACTATAGCCACCTTTTGTTTACCACAATCTGTTCTGGATTTTATCCATGAATCCTGAAATATGTTTTCCAACTTTTCCCACATTTGCTTTTGCTCATCTGACATTCCCCCTCAATTATTTCCTTTTTGTCTACTTGATCTACTTTGATCAACATACATTGTGCATATTCAATCTCCTCCAGTCTTTGCACTGTCCTCCATAGAATCCTGTTTGAGAAATATATCACGATTCCCAGCTTTAATAATATAACATTATCTAAAATAGTCATACCACAGCTAGGATGCAATGAAAAGGTTGCCTTGAGCAGTTCTCCATCCCCTTCAAATATAATGTTAAGTGGTTGACTACTGACATCTACTACAATGTTTCCACTGAATCCCAAAATAACTGTTTTCTGTTGATGATTTATTTTTAATCTTCTATTTGTTACTGAGACTGCTGCTCTGGTATCTACCAGAATGTTTTTCCCACGGTATCCCCTCTACCCATAAGGTGACCAATGGTCTCCTATCACCTCCCAAAGTAAAAGAAACTAAGCAAGTGATGTGGGCAGAGGCGGGAACATCCCTATTCTATCCCTCCCTATGGAGGGGCTGACAAAAAATACGTCATTGAATGCACCAAATGAACTGCCTGTGCTTTCAATTGTTCCACGCCATCACTGGTAACATATACAATTCTATTTATTTCTCTAGAAATATTTCTTGATTTTTCACTTTCCAGATTATAAGACGGATCACTTATCACAAGCTCTGCTGTGTATACACCCCCTCTGCTATCTGTTTGTAATTTTTTATAACTTTTCCTATTGGGATTGTAGTAATGATTCTCATCTGTATCCTATTTTCTGGATATAACCCATTTTCCATTTGCTTACTTTTCCATTTTTTATACTGCTGGAAATCCTGTTTTACATGTCCTATCTTCTTGCAGAAAAAGCAGGTTACTTCCTTACTTTCCCTGCCTGAAATATGCCTTCCTACCTGAGGAGTGGTTGGTGCTGTTCTTCTCTCCTTTTGGGCATCACTCCACCTTCTTACTCTTCCTTGCCAAACTACATATACCTCACTTTGCTCTTCCTCATCATCCTCAATTAAAAATGTTTTGCACTGTACACTCCCTACCATTCATTTTTTTTTGCCTCTTCATTAATCTGGTCACTACCTGCTCCAGTGTTTTAGACCCTTCCTCATGAATATACTTTATGTCACCTGGCAGCCCTTTAACCTGTTCCAGAAAACTACTTATTGTGCATTATTTGATAAACCATTTTAAAATGTTCAGCCTGTCCTGTTAATCATTCAGGGAGTGTAATGCTGAAATTGTCTAACAGCTTACTAGTTAATGGCTGTCTCTGAGTGTAGGTTGACAAAACTGCCCTCCCTCTTGAACTCTCTCTTCAAACTTCTCAACTTTCCCTTATGGTACTGGTCCGCTATCAGTCTTGTGCCAGTGTTTAGTCTTAGATGGAGTTTACCACTCACTTTGGGCTGCATTCACAAGCAACCCACCTCTGGGAAGACCTGATCCCGGTGTGCCAGGGGCCACTACCAGCCTCACACCATCTGTGGGCTGAGCATCAATCACAAGGACTTGGGCATCCTGGGTGGGGCTGGGGAGACAGACTTCCATATGCCACAGTTCCCTGCGCCCATCACCCAGGGAGGGATTCAGCACTGGGCTCTTCCCTCTTCACTCACCTTTACTGAGGAAATCCTGGTTAGTTTGTTTTCCTTCGCTTAGTAATATGCTTAAATTTGGCGGGTCACCATGTCTGATCTGAGGTAGCTTAGACCTACTACTACACAAAATGGAACCAAACAAAACAGAGGGAGGAGATGGAATTACTAATAATGATCTGAGAACACTTCACATGAACTTACAGCACCATTATATCTGTTATTTACTAGGTTGTATAAATATGGAGAGATTTCTCAAGATTGGAGACATGCACTTGTTAAACCTGTATTTAAGGAAAAAGGGAATAGGGTAAACCCAAAGTCATACAAGCCCATATGTTTACTTTGACATGGTGGAAAATAATGGAGAGGGTTATATTGGATAAATTATTGTTAGAATTGGAAATATTGGGACTTGAAACCATGCATCAATATGCAGAAATTAAAAATAGATTGATTAACATCTGCCCCACATTGTTCTATAACAATATAGTAACAGCTATGAATGAAAACTTCTGCTGTAGTGTACTTTATATAGATTTGACTTCAGCATTTGATAGGGTCATACAAAAACACTGACCAATTAATTAGAACAACTAGGTATTGATGTGCTCTTGATAAGATGGATACCTGTATGGCTTACAAATAGGACATGGTTAGTATCATATAGCAACTGGAGAGGTGAAATTTGAGGTTAGAGTCAATGTGTCCCACAGGACTCTATCCTAGGCCCATATTTGATTAGATTGTATCTTTCAGATCTATTTTTTTTCATCTGAAGTGTTCTACAGTCTGTATATAGATAACTTGAAAATGGGTAAACTAATTACATGTGTTACAAATAGGGCACGTCTGCAAAAGAACTTGATTAAATTGACCATTTAGGCACTGGTGAATAATATGCTGATAAATACATCAAAACCTAAGCATATCAGATTTGGGAGACATAAATTGAAAGGTAAATATTTAATTCAGCTTAAAGTTACTGAAAGTGTAGATTCATTTAAGGAACTGGGTATATCGCTAGATACAGCTTTGAGTTTTTTTAATCATATCAACCAATTGCTAAACAGCAAATCATACCAAATGGGCCTCGAGTCAGAGGAACAAGTGTATAATCCAACTGGAACAAAGTTAATAAAATTCCTCCACATAACTCAGCGGCTTAAAAATAATTACTTTATCAGTAAAAGTAAACGCTTTCGCGATCTGGTCTGAACGCTTCTTCAGTCTTTAATAAAATCATTTTAAACAATTACTACTAATATAGAGGGTAGTCATTAAAGACAACCTATGGAATGTCTAGCTTAATTAGGACATCAGCATTCTATGAACCCCTCCCCCATCAAGTTAACAATGCTGCAACTAGAAACTGAAGACGACTGAATGCCAAAGTCATCATGTTCGATGTCATAACATTCAAAACAGGAAAACACTCAACTGACTTGCAAAAATTATATATCATTTACAGTTTATGCTAAAAATGCACTCATACATAAATAACTATATCCACTTATAACAAAACATCAAATTCTAAAATGAATAGTAACAACTCTAATCCATACAAACTGTATAAAACATATACAAGATATTATCTCGAATTCTTGGTCAAAGCCAAGTAAAAATAGTGCTTCTCTGGGAGCTGTATAACAAATTCAGTAAAGCCTCATATTATATAAGCACTAAACAAGGACTGGTGACATAGAATGCTCTGTAAATCCTGTTTTCCTAAACAAATATTGCTTAAGTAGCTCCAAATTTCTTCATGATAGTGCACTTTAATGGCTCAATTTTCAGCTGAACAACAAACCTTAATCATATTTCATTTCATGGACAAAGAACACAAAATTTTGAAATCAAAATATTCATTGAGACTTTAAAAACTGAAGCATTAACTAAGCTCTAACTTCAAAGATGTTCAACACTGCAGTGTTAGCCACTTCTTACTTCGGGTCTATATTATGAGATCGAAAACCCATTTCAGCAAATCAGAATTGAGTGACACATATAGCGTGAACTACGGTAATGGTGAATGTCCAAAACCGCGAAACACGAAATGTCGAACTGTCATGGTTAGCCCGTCTGTGGTATAGCTCCGTACAGTAAGTGTACGATAGTTATGGATCTTAGGGTTAGGGTGCGGGTTAAGGTAAGTGCATAGATAGGTAATGTATGTTAGGTTTAGTGTAGGGTTAGAAGTAGGGTTTTGTTAAGTGTATGTGTGTGGATTATTTGTTTTGCTTGGGTATATGTCTGTAGGGTAAGTGTGCAATAGTTATGGACCTTAGGGTTAGGGTGCAGGTTAAGGTAAGTGCATAGATAGTAATGTATGTAAGGTTTAGTGTAGGGTTAGAATTAGGGTTTTGTTAGTGTATGTATGTGTTTTATTTATTAGGTTTGGGTACGTAGTATGTAGCGAGTGGTAGTGTTGGCCGACTATGATGATTTAAGATTTTAAATTTCTCAGTTTAGGGGGTTCGGCATATTTGCGGTTTGGGCTATGTGTTGCGGTGTTGTGGTATTCGCTGAAACGAGTTTTTGATTTTATAATATAGACCCCTTACTTCAATAAATGACTCATTCTACATATGTCATAAAAATTCATAATAATAGCATGTATTAACAACATCTACCTTAGTAGGCCCTGGTGTTGCCACTGATGAAAATCAAGAAGTAAACAAGGAGCTCCACTGGTCATTGAACCTGTACTTATGTAAATCAATTGGTTAATGATAGTTGTAGAACTATAGCTTGTATAAAAGATTTACAAAGTCTAGGAAATCAGAAATGCTGAAGTCATTGTTTGTTAGTTACATGAAATAAAAATATGGAAACCTTATAAGAAAACAAGCATGAGAAAACTGGAAAGAGTACAATGGAAATATACCAAGGGCATCCATGGATGCAAAAAATGAAGTTATTCTGAAAGACTAAACTATCTGAACTTGTGTAGTGTCTCATATAGATATTTTAATAGGAGACTTTATTCAGGTATATAGACCACTTAGAAAATACTACCTCTTGGAATGTCTGGTGTTATCAAAATGTAATAGAGAATCATCAGAGAACCTATGCAGAAGGTTCTATACAAACGAGAAGTGGTTCTCTGAGAGGGCAGCTGATGCATTGAATAGGCTGCCAAATTGCATTAAAGCATGCACTAGTTCAGATATTTTTAAGAACAGCCTTGGCATTTATTATGAGAACAACTATTCTGGTATATTGCCAGGATAGAAGGGCATTATTGCCTGTGCTCGAAATATTTTTATTTATGTATGCTTGTATGTACCTTCTGCCTTGCTCCCCATTTTCAACACTGTCATGAAAATTTCATTTCACAGTTTTAATCATGTCAGAAAATTTTCACACACCACATATGGCCAGAAATAGCTTACCAACAGAAATGACTATGTCTGTAGTCATCATTTGCTCATTGTTTGGCATCAAGCAGCAAAGCCCATTGCTAGTTCTCTTCCCGATTTACAAAACACAAAAAACAATTATGCATAGGCTAATACTTAGCTATCATTTGTGGAAATCAGCTTGCCAGCAGTGGACTTCAGTAATCAATTGTGACAGACTGTAAGTCATGTCAGTGGCCTGTATTAGTTGTATATAATGTATTGGCTTATTATATTCCACATATGAGGAGTTCATTGTAATGCAGCCTATTTATTTTCCTGTGTAAATGAGTGTGGCAGTGACTTGCATTACCATTACAAAAATGTCCCATTGGACCTGGTGGAATTACAAACATATTTGCATAGTCTTATGAATGAGGGTAGTGCACATGGCTTGAAAATGCCTTGCACACTGTAGGTACATCACACAGACATGTAAACGATCCACACATAAACAGAATACTTGCTTAGAATGATCTGGAGATGAACAGTCAGGAAAGTATTGGTAGCACTCCACTGGTTGACATCTATGACTATCATCTATCACATAACTGTTCCATTAATCTTAGTGTGACAGACATATATATCAGTCCCACAACAATTAATGTGAATCATGTGATTTATGACTTACTACTACAATATGGTGTGATCACCACATTGATGTTATCTGTCAAACCACATTGCCCATTACACCAAACATAGGTCATGTAAACTAAAGCTGTGTGCTGTCTGACACTGGTTATAAGAATTCTGCTGTAGTGTCTGTAGTTAATACACTGTTCTACAGAATGTGGAATTAGTTAGGCAGGTTTTGGAATCAACACTGTGTACCTAACGTGTGTGCATCTGAAAATAGTGAAAGAAAGGAGTGGCTTGGCCAACAGATCTGTAGTGGAATGAATGGACTACCAATTACTGATAACATGTACACTACAAGAGGAATACTCCAATTGCTGTACTCCCTTTCAGGTCAAACACATGCACTGCAGCACACTGTTCAGGCAGAACCTTCAGATCTGTGCTGTCTGACACTTGTGATAAGGCTTTTACTGTGGTGTCAGCAGTTATTACACTGTTCTACAGAATGCAGACTAAGATAGGCAGATTGTGAAACCAGCAATGTGTACCTAGTATGAATGCATTAAAAATAATGACAGGAGTGGCTTATCCAACAGATCTGATGTGTACACTTGCACTTTGTGGTAACATTTACACAGGGAGAGGGATCCTTCAACTGATATACTTCGTTTTAGGTAAAACACATACATTGCAACATGCTGCTCAGGCAGAACCTTGAAATATGTGCTGTCTGACCCATGTAGTAAGATTTCTCCTGTGATATCAATAGTAATGTACTCATCTATAGAATAACGACTTAGGTAGGTGTTCAAATCCAGCAATATCTAATTATGTGATTGTGTAACCAAAGACTGGCAGACAAGAATGGCTTCAACAACAGATATTTTTTTGTCAAAAAGCCATGTTCCATAATTTGTCAAAGGCAACCAGGAAACCAGACTAAACACCTCTTAATCCCTTAAAGGTACGGATGTGAATGTTGATTTTTATTCGATCCCGAACATACCGGTGAAGCTTTCCAAGGGGACTTCCTGCATGCAGTGGTATCCTAGTGAGTACATTTTTGGGAGCATTCTGTCTCCGGGGAGCTGTCTTAACTTTTTCTGCCTCCTCTCTTTTCTCAGGTAAAATAAGACCTTTCAGTCTTTCAATTCGCCCAGGATCAGGGGCAGGTTTACGTCCTCATTTTTCCTTCTTTTCCTTCGGAGGTCCACTTTGAGCTTGGCCTCTCCCTTTGGGAAAACTCTCATATTCTGCTAAATTGTTAAAAAAATTCACATTAGGGTATGGGAGGGGTGTAGATGATTCAGCCTACAGGTAATACTTATGTGGCTACATGGTTTTCATCTCTTAAAACACACTTTGGAGGAATACATATCCAGTCATACATAGAGTTATAAGATAAATATTTAGGCAGGTATTTGAGTCTGTCAATGTATAAGTACTGTATGTGCATAAAAGAGCAGTGAGAGATAGTCCTGACTTACTCAACAGATGTGGTATGGCTAACACAACTTGTGTGAACACTTACATGGCTTCAGGATTTTGATCCCTCAAACATCCTTTTAGGGTAGCCATATCCATGCAAACACGCTGCTGAAGTCATCCCTTATGTTTTCTGATGCCTTTGGTATGATGTCTTTGGTGGCATCAGACACAACACAATTCTGTAGAATATGGACTTAGGCAGATGTTTGTGTCTGACAAAGTATAACTATTGAGTGAGTAAGAGAATGCTAACATGCATGTTCAGCTTAGCTAACAGGTCTGATGTCTGTACAATCTCATATAAAACACACTGCTCAATTTATCTCTTCCTCTGTGTGTTTTGTGACAGCTGTGCTATGGCTTCTTCTGTGACATCAGAGGTTAATAAACAGTTCTGTAGTATGTTGACTTTTACAGGCAAGGTTTTTAATCTGTAAATGTGTACATAAATATTAACAGTTCAGAATGTGCTACTCAAAAGATTTGTTATATTGATTTAGATGTACGGGTAACATTACCACAAGAGATGAGTTTTTATCTCCCATTAATCTTACTTTTTGTAAATGAACCCATATGTATTAAAACAACCTGTTCAAGATATCCCTAATAATGATTACTTCATACCACTGTGATAGGATGTTTCTTACCACTTTAGTAGGATGTTTTCTATAGTGATAGATATTATAGACCTGGATAGACATGTTTTTGCATTCTACACAGAAGAAATATAATATTAACAAATGATAAAATGCAGGACTTTAATCTACAGCTTTATGTGTACAATTGGCATAACATTTACACATGTAGAAAGTTATGATCCCCTAGTTATTGCACTGTCTTTTGAGGGAAGCCATATATAATTTGACACAGTACTCACATTGATACTTTACTTGTGTGCTTGAAGACTTTGTGCTACGAATAATTCTGTGGCATCACCGATTAGTGTACAGATGTACAAACTATGTGACTTATAAAGACAGATGTTCGAAGTCAGCATTGTGCATCTTCTGGGATTGCATGAAATAACAAATGTTAATAGGCAGGTCTGGCTTATATAGCTGATATGATCATATATGATTCTACTTAGGGATGACATTCATGCTGTGAGAGGGTTTTGATTCCTCAGATGTTTTCATACCCTTTGACATTCCAACACACTGCTTAAGTAATCCATTCAAATGCAACCTATCTGACAAGTGTGATATGGTTTCCTGTGTGGTGTCATCAATTAGTGCACAGATCCGGAGAATGCTGAAATACATTGCAGATGTTCAAATCCAATACTGTGTAACTTGTATTATTTTGTTCAGAATCAAGTGGTAACAAGCAGAAATGGCTTATTCAACAGATCTTGATGGGTGAAATGCTATATAGTGGCAATGCTGTCACAGGACCCGTGTTTTGATCTGTAGAGGATATACTCTTTTTAAGATGGCCCATATGCATTCATACACAAGTTCAGGTTATCCCTTCAACTGTGTTTGTGCTTGCAGTGTTATGTCTTCTTCTGTGATGTCACAGCAGCTTCATATGTCTACAGACTGCTTGACTTAAATGATCCTGTGTTCATATCCAGCATTGCCTACTTTATATGAATGTGTCAAAACAAATATAAAAATAAGGACATTGGTGACATGCAAGATTGGCTTACTCAACTATCTTATTATTTTTTGATGGTGGTGTTTATGATTCTCTTACTGTTGGACTTCCTTATGAGCATGCCCACTTTTATGATGTATGTATTGTATTTTCCACTGGGTGACAGGTATCACAAAGTAGCATAAGTAATCAATGGTGGGGAGTAGTTATTGTCTATGGAATTTGGCAATGTTGCACGAAGGACACAAACATTGTTACAGGCCTGCTTAAAAACTGTATATCTGTTCTAGCAGTTTCCACAGTTCACTGACAACTTGAATGATGTTGCAACTGTCTGTGAGGTAAGTTGAGTGTTGTTATCCAGGTATGATTTCTTGCACAATACAGAATTCAGTAATCATTTTCCAAAATGTTATCAAAACCTTTCAGATGTGTACTTTTGTCATTATTGTGTTAACTGTGTATATATGGCAGCAGGTAATATACACATAATATGATTCTTACATAAGTGCACGTGCTTTCCTCTCGCATCACATAATACTTTGAGACAGTAAATGCAGCAGTTGTCCTTATTTATGTTATTTGCTTGTTTGTCCTTTAGTAACCAGGAAAGTCCAGCAGAGCCAATGGTCCATTTTCAGTAGAAACTCAGGGAGAAAATTTTTACAACTGGTTTAAAAACATTTAAACAGTAGATGATTAATAGTTATATATGGGGGGGGGGCTGCAACAGATTAAATATCTTACATTGAGCTTGGGGGAAGTATCCATAAAAACACATAAAGGTATTTTACAGTAGCTGATAAGTAATTATGTACAATTAAAATTTCTACAGCAGATAAAATGCAAACGGTTTGAAATATATTTACAGAATATTACTAGGATAAATTGTAATCAAAAATGCAACATTAACTGCAAGTAGCAAGACACTTTGCAGAACTGGATAGCCTATGTCAAGTAAACTAATACACAGTTTGTCAAAATATTGACCATATATCTAATAATATATGGAGGTGATAAATAACAGAGCATTCTGCTGCCAAAATAGACAGAGTAATAGAAGGATATGGGGATGAGTAATGAGCAGGAGAGAAAATTAAGGACATGGAGAGATAGTTTATTTTTAGAAAGATGAAAATGTAATGGAGGGACATCAGAGAGAAAAATAAATAGTTGTAAGTGTTGGCTGAAGAGGTCGAAGAGCATACATTACAGTATGGGATTATTAAAGTGAGAGCTTCTTTTGATGCTAGGCCATTACTACTTGCTAAGATATGGAGGTGTTAGTGAATTAAGAGTGAGAAAGACATAGTTATAGTGAGTTAGTGGTCATGCATCTGTTTTGAGGGTTGTGCAGGTCCAGATATCAGACAGATATTTGTTTTAAGATTGGTCTTAAATTTGAAAGTTTGCTTGTATGTTTAAGGGATAAGTAGACAGAGTACCAAGAATGGGATATATAGCTGGAATAGAGATATTTTCTTGCTGACAGATGTGATTTGTAGATAGTGTAGAGTGGTTTACTATCACATGTTCATTCATCTTTTAGATGAACAAACTATGTGCGAAAACCAGTTGGCGGAACGGGTAGGGCTATCACCACAATGCCGAAGCTGACATGAGTGAATGACCACTGTTGTCAGCTCCAACATTGTGGTGCAGATTGCACTATAGTGGGGATGGGGAAATGTACCCTTACCCTCACTTTAGTGCGATCTCAGAGTTTGTATATATAAGTAGGGGGTGTGTGGGAGGTGCAGGGGGGCTTGCTCCCCTGAAAAAACCTGTTGTAGTATGTTGTGTAGTTAGGAGCATTTCAGTGTAGTCGACATTTTCGACATTCGACTGCACTGAAATGCTCGGGTCGACATTTACACTGTTTGGTGTTCAGATTTCCAAACATTTGGTTTGGACATCTGTACATATGAACAATGTTATGTCAAACATGTGATAGTACACCATGTGGAGCATTTTGTTTTCAGATCAAAGTGGCCTAGAAGTAGTGTACTTTCTGGACTAGGAGTAGTTGGGCATAAGTGAGTTGCTTCAAAATTTAAGCCAATCAAGCTATTTTAGGACTAAGCAGTAACAAATTTAAAATGGGTAGCTCAAAACAAAATTAGGCTGAGTCAGTGCAATCAACACAGTTACAAAATGCACAAGAAAAAAATGTTCAGAATTACATCAGCATGGTTATGGATAAGAAAAAGTATGTTGATGCAATTTTTGAACATTTATTTAGTGAGGATACATACAAAGTACTTAAGAAAAATCAAATGGGTAGATTAATTTCTGAATTTAATGTTAATATATATAATATGCATGTGAATGGCTAATAGGTTTATAGGCTATTGGCCCAGAGGCCCTTATAAGCCTAGCCAAGGGTTTTGCCCATGTTCCCTCAAAGTCAGCACCTGTTTCCCCTGTCTAGCAGGGGGGGGGGTCCCTAGATATAAATTTATTGCAATACTTTAATCCAACACATACTGCAGTGGTGGTGCTGTGGTAGCGTTGTTGCCTCACAGTTAGATGTTGCCCATTCGACTCTCAGTTAGAGCGTCTTCTGTGTGGCGACATGCGTGAATGGGCGTTCCTTCATTGAAGGTTGTGCATTAGGCCCGGCAAGCCAGCACGTAAAAATCTACTGCCAATCATTAGCGGACCAGAGTTCCACTGTGGCGACCCCTAACCAGGAAAAGCTGAAAGACACAACAACAACAACAACTTTAATCCAACACATCCTGTTATAGCAGTACTTTTCTAACTACAGAAGATCCATAAAGATTTTCAGAATCCTCCTTTTAGATCAGTGGTTTCATCTTAAGAGTGGATTACTGAACCACTTTCAATTTTTGGAAGGCAAATTAAAAATGTTATTGAGTGAAGTAAAAAGTTTTGTTAAAGATAGTGTTGACTTTTTTACATAAATTAGCAATAAAATGAAAATAATGATATAAAAACATATTTATTTGCAATCCAAGAAATGGCAGGTAGTTCCAGTGTAAAAAACTCTTCTTTATTCAACCACAGACATATAAGTACTTTCACAGATAACTTCTGCTTGTTCAGATACAAATGCATACTGTCTACTCTGTATCTTATATATCTTAAACCAACTAATTAAGTCACAACCATCTTAAAGAGGCATGGCGTAGCTATGGACACTTCAGCCAATGCTGTACTAGCCATTTGGGAGGATGAGTTTATTCTAAGAGGGAGACACAGACAACATATTTTATATTACTGTAGGTTTGTGGATGACCTTTTTTGTTATGGGGGGGCACAGGCACAGTTTACAGATTTTGTTTGACTACATTAATAACTCTACAAATTACTTAAAATTTTCAGTGGAAATGTCATTAGAAGAAGTTAATTTTTTTGGATGTTAACATTAAAAAAGATGTGGATGGGAGGATATATACAAATTTATACAAGAAAGAATGTCACTGTGACAGTTTTGTGCACAGAACCAGTATGCATCCTCTACATATATTTAAGAACATAGCACATAGCCAGTTACTTACAGCATCAAGGTTTAATGCAAGAACAGAGGATTTTGAACAACAAGTTGAAAAGATAAGTCAACACTTTGTAGAGAGAGGTTACCATAAGGATGAAATTAATAAAACTAGAGATGTGGTGGTTGAAATGAGGGAAAATACAGCTAGAACATATTATTCTAAAAGGAATAATATGTCAGTATATACAACACATAAAAAAAGACAGTAAATAAAATAAGATTTCCCCTGTTTTATTCCACTGATGTGAGGCTGTATAAAAATATCATTGAGAAGCACTGGGAAATTTGGATGACAGACAAAGAGATTAGTTCCTTACTGGAACCTAGACCAAGTTTTGCACATAAGAATATGCACATTTTAAAGAAAAGACTCTGTTATTTTAAGAATGAAAATATAAGGAAAAGGGATGCACAGGCCTGTCCATGTGGGAGATGTTCCATGTAAAAATATGGTTCCACTTCTAACCATCGAAATTTCAAAACATCAAAGTTCTGAGCATCGAGACTAGAACATCGAATTTTGAAACATTGAAGGTTACAAGTGTAACCAAAAAAAAAAAAAAAAAGAAAAAGCAATTGTAACAATTGTATGCAGGGGGGCTCCGCCCCTGCACCCCCCACTTTAATATTCCAACTCCGAGACCGCACTACAGTGGAGTAAAGGGAAATCTCCCAGTTAGTGCTATATGCAGAAGCACTAAATGGGAGATTTTCCGTACCCTATCTGTAGTGCCATCACACAGACACACAGTATGCAGGGCATCTTGGTGCCCTGCAAAAACACAAACTTTCTCCCACTTACACTTACCTTTTTCTTTCCCTTCAAACCTTCGATGTTTTAAAACTCGATGTTCTGGTCTCGATGATCTGAACTTTGATGTTTTAAACATTCGATGGTTTGAAGGGAAACCATAAATATATAAGTAATAGTAATAAGTTTTTACATCCTGACACAGGCAGGGAATATGTATTTAATATTTTAGCTACATGTGCTTCAGAACACATTATTTATTTAGCTCAATGTTCAGTGTGTTTTTATGTGGAAAAAATGGACAGAGCCCTTAGAGATCATATCAAGGAACATATGTACCAGATACAGAAAAAAAGTGATGTTAGTGCATTATCTAAACATGTTAGCGTGAATCACAACACACACAATTTTACTTTTTTAGTTATAGGTAAAATATATGAGAACATCAGAATGGGGGACATTAGAAACAGGACAGAACAGCTTGAGACAAAATGGATTATAAGACTGAAAGCAGATTTGGGGCATGGGTTAAATGGCAGGATACCTATAAGACCAAAACTTAAAGCAAGATCATTGAATAAATTAAATGTTAAGTCATTTTATGACATGCTTACTTATATCAAGTATTAGAGATTTTTAACAGTATATGCTTATATTTGAGCACACTTTTATGTCTGTATATTTATATGTGCATTTTTTATATATGTATTTTTATACATGTGTTTTTTATGTGTATGTTATGCATTATTATACTTTTTAGAATGACATTTCCACAGTGAAGGACTGGATATTTTTACTTAATGAAGGATGTTTCTTTAAGATGATTGTGACTTAATTAGTTGGTTTAAGATATATAAGATACAGAGTAGACAGCATGCATTTGAATCTGAAGAAGCAGAAGTTATCTGTGAAAGCGCTTATACATCTGTGGTTGAATAAAGAAGAGATTTTTACACTGGAACTACCTGCCATTTCTTGGACTACAAGTGTTTTACATTTAATTGCAGTTTTCTTGGTGGGCTGAAGCCTCTAGTAAGGAAAGTGTGTTTTTTTATATAATATTTATTTGTAATGCTGGATGTGAATTCATTATTTACAAAAATACCTCATGATTATGGAATAGAAGCCATAAGATCGTGTATGAAACATAATAATAGATATATTAATTTTTAAATCTAAACTATATGCAAATTATTACAGATGGTATTAGAATATAATGTGATAAAATTTTAAGATGTTTATTATTTACAGACTAGACAAGTCACAATGGGTACATGTAGCAAATATGTATGCTAGTTTAGTACTATTAGTATGGAAAGAACACTGTACTTAATTAATGCAATTTATTTTTTGATAAGTTATTTTATAAGTTTTTTTCTTATATGGAAATGTTCTGTGAATGATTTTATTGTCTATTTAACATCTACAGTTGATTTTTTGACTTTTAAGATGACATGGATAGTAATATATGTTTTTAGATATAGAACTGAGTAGGATGAATATGGGTGATATAAATACTATATATATAAAAAATGATGAGAAGGAACACATATTTGCATTGGTAAAGTATGCATCACTCATTTGTTTTTATGAATATAGTTAGAGGGCCAAATATAAAAATGTTCCAAATTGTATACTAGCAATGAAATATGTATTAAAATGTGATTTTATGGATAGGGGTTAGCTTGGGAATGATGATGAAGTTCAACGTTGAAATAGTAAAGGTAAAACATTTTTTATGAATAAGTAACAGATCCACGAACATATGGGTACTAGTAATGTTGAAAGGAAAATACATTTTGTGGTGGGTTATAATAGACATATGAAACCATTTGAGAAGATAGTAATGAAACATTGGTATATTTTAAAGGAAGTTGAGGCACTGAAGAATATTATACCATAACATCCACAATATACTTTTAGAAAGGGTAGAAATTTAAAACAAAGACTCTGCTATAAGAACATGAAAGAGAAAGTAGTACCATTATCACAAAAGAAAGGTACTTTTCCATGTTATAACTGCAGAAGCTTCATTTGTGCATCCAGTTAAAAAAGCTGAGTATAAATGTAATACTTTCGCAATGTGTAGTACAACGAATGTTGTGCATATTGCTTTTTTGTCAAAAATGTATAGCATTATATTTGGGAAGAACTGACAGAAAAACTAAAAGACTGGATTAATGGTCATTTATCTGATATAAGAAGGCAAATTAAATGCATTAGCAAATCATGTTATGAAAAAAGATAATACCCATTTCTTTAAATTAGCAGCTCTTCAAACAATAAAGGAGCCAGTAAGAGGGGGTGATATTAGTTGTAAAACTGAAGTTTATGTGATAAAATGGATAAATGTTCTTAAATCTGACCATAAGCCAGTTCTGAATGGGGTATGTAACCTAGTTTAAAATCACAGCTTTTGAGATAATTGTGTGTAGTTCTTTAAGAAGTAATTTTATTACTTAATGCGATTGTTTAAGCAATGTCATACAGATATTATTTTAATGTATGGACTGAACTAGTTTAATTTTGGTTTTAACTTAATGAAGCACACTGTGTGAAAATGTTTAAGTGTGTTCTTATTAAATATATTACAGAAATATGACTGAACTCGCAATCCTTTTGAGCCATTTCTTGGACTTAGGGCTAAGTAACGATGGATTCTGTTTGATAAGTTAGAGGTAGATTTTTGTTATTTTGTTATAGCACTGGTTTAATTTATTTTAGATGGAAGCTTGAAGGTTAAGCAGTACTGGAGAGACACATGGTAAAGTGCGGAATAGGAGGCTAAAGGCCTGGAGTTTCCCAGATGAGTCAGTTAAGTAGTTTCTTGTTCTACAGTGTCCCTAATTTTTGTGAGGTTTTTGATAACTTGTTGGACGCGCAGGTTAAAGAAGGGGTTATCATAAATGGCCATACCTAGTAGCTTTGTATGGAGGATTACTTCTATAGGGGTGTGATCAAAGACTATAAATAAAACATTTTGTTTGATGTGTGTAAGAGCTTTTGGAAGGAATAATAGCAGCTCTGTTTTTTTTTTTGGATTGAGCAGAAGCTTGGAGTTGTTAAGCCAGCTTTCAACTGAAGAAAATGACTCTTGGCTGATGTGTTGTAGAGTAATTAGGTTACTGGCAGAACAGATTAATGTTGAGTCATCAGCATATTGTGTGAGGGATTCTTGATATTTGACGGAGTATAGGCAGGTTGGTGGTAAATATGTTGAAAAGCATACATGTTACTGCCACATATGTTATTGTATGCAGTAATTGTATGAGCAGTATGGGCAGGTGTTCCATCATTTATGTTATTTGTCCACACATTTATGTATTTGATTTTCCAGTATTTTTTAATTGGTAGTGTGATACTTGCACCCATGGGAAGGTTCTAAACATTTGCTATTTGCACATCTTTTCAAACACATTTTTTCTTCAGAACATTTACTTGAATGTTTTGTCTTTCTTAATGTAAATGGAAATGCCACTGATGCTCCAAATGTCCATTAGTGCACTCAGTGCAATGGAAAATAATATCAGCCTTCCTTGTCCACTTGTTGGCAGGCTTCACCTTGCTTTTATGTATTAATAACTGACCTATCTGCTGTTGTGCCATGCATGAGCACTTGTTTCTAGCTCTTCTGTTTTATTGGGTACAATCCCTTGTTTATATCATGTATACACATAGGTCAAGCCCTGCCTTACCTCACTGTGGCCATGACCCTGATTTGGGGCTCATTGTGTTGTATGCCTTTGCTTCTTGTTTATTTGATTAACAGTGCTGCTTGTTACAGACAGACAGTTGCGTTAGCTACAGGACAACATGTACGTAACATTAATGAATCCCTGGGCTTTTGTATGATTGTGATTTATTATCAGAATTTTGGGTAGATTTCCAAAACTTTGGTGCCATTTAATGCTCTGCAATAAAAATCAAATATGCTTGCATCATCATTTATTAAGCATTTTTAAAAAGGCAATAACTAGGAATTGAAAAAAGCCGAATTCACAATTCATTCTCTGAATTTATAAATATATCCACTATTATACAGAAAAAAGAAATTTACACTATTCATATGACAGCTAAGAATTCTATATAACCTATACATTTTGGTGAAAATTAACAGTTGCTAGAACTACAGCAAACATACTTCATGAACTCATATATCTGATTATAAAATCTGAAACTGTGACTGTGACATAAAACTACAATAGCTTAATGCTTGTATTACAGTTATGATAATGGAATGCTCAGTATATAATGTAAGTAATGGTAGAGTGATAGTACACTTTTAACACACTGAGCAGAGTGGATAAGAGTTGTTGACTGCAGCTGTTAGCTGAGATATATAAATATCCTGTTTTTTTTTATTATTTATACAGATTATTGTTTTTAACAATTAATATATAGCACTTTTATTGTCTGCTTTTTAGTCTTCGAGTGTATTTTATTGCTATTAACTAATCTGCACAAGTAACTGATTTGTCTGCAGTTAATATCATTCTGTATCTTTACAAATCTTTATCTGTTTGTGGCTTTCTCTACTGCTACTGGCTGTAGGCTATTGTTTCTAGCTGAAGCCTCTCTTTAACTTGACTAGATTGGGCTAATAGTCTGCTGAGTGGGGGCTGGTTCTTTTGCGTTCTTGTAAAAAAAAGTTGTTTTTCTGGTATTTAAGCCCTAACTTTGACAGGGTTTCTGTCTATACACACTGAGCAGAGTGGATAAGAGTTGTTGACCGCAGCTGTTAGCTGAGATATATAAGTATCCTGTTTTTTTTTTTCGATTATTTATACAGATTATTGTTTTTAGCAATTAATATATAGCACTTTTATTGTCTGCTTTTTAGTCTTCGAGTGTATTTTATTGCTATTAAACTAATCTGCACAAGTAACTGATTTGTCTGCAGTTAAAAGCATTCTGTATCTTTACAAATCTTTATCTGTTTGTGGCTTTCTCTAGTGCTACTGGCTGTAGCTATTGTTTCTAGCTGAAGCCTCTCTTTAACTTGGCTAGATTGTGTTAATAGTCTGCTGAGTAGGGGCTGGTTCTTTTATGTTCTTGTAAAAAAAAAAGTTGTTCTTCTGGTATTTAAGCCCTAACTTTGATAGGGTTTCTGTCTATACACACTGAGCAGAGTGGATAAAAGTTGTTAACTGTAGCTGTTAGCTGAGATATACAAGTATCCTGTTTTTTTTTATTATTTATACAGATTATTGTTTTTAACAATTAATATATAGCACTTTTATTGTCTGCATTTTAGTCTTCGAGTGCATTTTATTGCTATTAACTAATCTGCACAAGTAACTGATTTGTCTGCAGTTAAAAGCATTCTGTATCTTTACAAATCTTTATCTGTTTGTGGCTTTCTCTAGTGCTACTGGCTGTAGGCTATTGTCCCCACCCTCCCGCCCAGTTGGTGTCTTGTTCTTATACTTGGTGGCTTTGCAGTTGCCCGACCCTACTGTAAATCTGATCTGTGACACTCCTCCCAGTCTAGTGTCATTAGCTCATTCTACCTAGTACAGAGAGAACATTTGATAAGGCCTTCTGTTTCTCCTTTTTCCCTTTCAAAAAAAAAAACTTTTTTTTTTTTTTTTGCCTGAACCTCCTTGTGTTCTGACTGTGCTTCTCAAACATTTTGGAAATATAGAGTATATTTCAGAGCATTTATTATAACTGTAATTGCCTTAATATTGCTACAACTCAAGTGCTCTAGGTTGCACTGCATCTGAAGTGTTTGTGTGTTTTAGCTGCTTTTCTGTATATATAGACTTCTCTGTTTCTTTAACTAAATAAGCTCTGCAAAATTGTTTTATTGCATTCCTGCCTGTATTTCTGAGTTTTTTGCACTTTTAAAGTTTGTTTTTGTTTAGTTTAACTGGTAGGCTACACACTCAAGTGCGCTAGCCAAATTAAAGCATTTACTGTGTTTCTGTACCTAATTTCTGCTACTTTGTAAAAAAAAAAAAAAAAAAAAAAATCCTTGTTTCCCGCCTTTACTGAACTAAAATAGTCCAGTCTTCAGGTATTGCTGATCTCTGGGCTGTGCCATAGTTCCTGTGTTGCCCATATACTTATTTGGATTGGAGGAAGCTTCTTTGTTCACCAGTGAGAGTGGGGAGCTCTGTACAGCCTATCTGTCCCTTGAGGAGTGGTTCCAGCCCAGTGACCTGTAGCTTATTGGCCATTTTGGGCCATTTCCTATCTCTTTCTAACCCCCTGCTTTAAAGCCAGCTTTAGCGCGCTTTTGCGCTTGTAATTTAAAGTTTGTCCTGTTTGTTGCATTTACCTGTTGAGGCTACACACTCAAGTGCGCTAGCCTGTGTTACATATTTATTGCATTTTTCTGCTGTTTGTTGCAAAAAAGAAAAAAAAAAAAAGAAAAAAAAACAATTATCCTTGTTTCTCATATTTCCTGACCTAGTCCAAATACAGGCTTTGTTGTATTCTGGACTTTTGGAAAGTTTCTGTGTTGCCCATTTCCTTTCTTGGATAAAGGGAGGCTTCTTTGTTCACCAGTGGCAGTGGGGAGCTTGAAGCAGCCTATCTATCCTTGGAGGAGTATTCCCAGCACAAGAATATGGTAGTCTATTGGCCATTTTGGGCCAATTTCTAGCTCTTTTAAGTCCCCCTGTATAAAACCCGCTTTAGCACAGTTTGTGCGCTTGCTACTACTCAGCCAAGCTCCTCGTGGTCCTGCAGAGTGGTGCTAGCAGCAGAGAGGCTAAAAGAGCAACTGCTAACCTGATAAAAGTGTTTTTTTTTCCTGCTACTACCTGGGCGACTGTCCGATCTAGCTAAACTGCAAGTATTTCTGCTTCTTGAACTGTTTTAAACTGTTTAAAGTTATTTTTGCACCTGCACATTTAAAGTTTGCCCTGTTTGTTGCATTTACCTGTTGAGGCTACACACTCAAGTGCGCTATCCTGTGTTACATATTTATTGCACTTTCCTGCTGTTTGTTGCAAGAAAGAAAAAAAAAATTATCCTTGTTTCCGATCTTTCCTAACATAGAGTACTCCAGATATAGACTTTGCTGTATTCCGGACTTTTGGAAAGTTCCTGTGTTGTACATTTCCTTTCTTAGATAAAGGGAGGCTTCTTTGTTCACCAGTGGCAGTGGGAAGCTTGGAGCAGCCTATCTATCCCTGGAGGAGTGTTCCCAGCACAAGAATCTGGTAGTCTATTGGCCGTTTTGGGCCAATTTCTAGCTCTTTCAAGTCCCCCTGTATAAAACCCACTTTGGCACGGTTTTTGCGCTTGTTACTACTCAGCCAAGCTCCTTGTGGTCCTGCAGAGTGGTGCTATCAGCAAAGAGGCTAAAAGAGTGACTGCTAACCTGATAAAAGTGTTTTTTCCTGCTACTACCTGGGCGACTGTCCGATCTAGCTAAACCGCAAGTATTTCTGCTTCTTGAACTGTTTTAAACTATTTAAAGTTGTTTTTGCACCTGCACTTTTAAAGTTTATCCTGTTTGTTGCATTTACCTGTTGAGGCTACACACTCAAGTGCACTAGCCTGTGTTACATATTTATTGCATTTTCCTGCTGTTTGTTGCAAAAAAGAAAAAAAAAATTCCTTGTTTCCCATCTTTCCTGACCTAGAGTAGTCCAAATACAGGCTTTGCTGTATTCTGGACTTTTGGAAAGTTCCTGTGTTGCCCATTTCCTTTCTTGGATAAAGGAAGGCTTCTTTGTTCACCAGTGGCAGTGGGGAGCTTGGAGCAGCCTATCTATCCCTGGAGGAGTGTTTCCAGCACAAGAATCTGGTAGCCTATTGGCGGTTTTGGGCCAACTTCTAGCTCTTTCAAGTCCCCCTGTATAAAACCCGCTTTAGTGCGGCTTTGCGCGATTTTGCGCATAGCACAGCATTGGGCAGCACTGCTTAATTGGGTTTAAACCATTCTCAGTTCCACAAAGTCTGCTCTTCACTTTTTCCCTTAGAACTGATCTAGTTCTCATAATAAACACCATATTCCCACTCTAAAGCCTGGCACTTGCTCACTAAAGCAATTATACAAGTCAGCACTGAAAAATTAAAAGCACTACACCCTCACAAACTCCCCTTGAGTACTTTGTTCCCCATTGGCCCTTTTTTTCAATTATAAAGGAATTCCCAATACTATTCTAGCATGTCCAAAGGTCAGTTGTCAATCTCCTCTCCGGTCCAACTGGTGAATCTGGGAATCTTGAGGCAATGTTACAACTGCCTCATGTACACAGACAAACAAATTACAACACATGTGAGAGATGCAACCATATAGCCAAACTGGAGGCTAAGCTCTCTCAACTCAGTACTGGTGTAACCAGTCAGGAGGAGAAGGAAACTACACTCACTACAATTCCAGTCTCACATAGACCTACCACGACAGCAAACCAAACACATAAACACACAAAAACATACTCGGAGGCTCTAAATAAAAATCTGCCTAAGCAGCAGAGACCTCCAAAGCAGACACCCAAGCAACCGCTACCCCAAAACAAAACACGTGTAACACATAGCTCACAAAGCCAGTGTGCCAACAGTCACAGTCCTTAAGGCTAAACAACACACCTGATACACTTGTAATAGGTGACTCTATCGTCAGGCACACTGACGTCCTGCTCACCAGGCTGAACAAGGAGAAGGTCATGGTGAGCTGCTTGTCGGGCGCTAGGATCCGCCATATAACACAAGCATTCAGGTCACTCCAAGGCAAGTTCAAATATGACTCAGTCATTGTCCATGCTGGTGTGAATGACCTGAGACGTACCTCCCTGGACTACATGAAAAGAGACATAGAGGAGCTCTCTGAGCATGTAGCCTAGGTCGGTATGACCCAGACCTTGAGTAGCATCTTACCCTCACCAAGAATGATGCCACAATATGAAGGCAAGATGATCAATTTCAACAATTGGCTTAAGTATTGGTGTCATTCAAAGGGGATCCAATGCCTGTCTGCCTGGGATGACATGCTCGACAAGCCACGATGCTTCGCTAGGGACGGCTTGCACCTGTCACCCCTGGGCTTTTGGATATTGGCAAAGGCTCTTGCCACCCCATAGTGCCTTTTTAGGCAAGGCTCAAAAGACAAACCCACCTCCATAGGTATCACAAGGGATAAGAAACTAAGAGTAATGCTACTCAACGCCAGAAGTCTAAACCTCAAGATGCACATACTCAAAACTCTCCTTAGCATGGAGAACATCAATATCTGTGCAGTAACAGAAACCTGGTTCAAGGCTCCCGAGAGCACCCCAGCACTACCAGGTTATACCTCATACGATGTTTTTCGGCCCCAAAATGTGGACCGAACCACAAAAGGAGGGGGAGTATCAATATTCGTCAAAGATACTCACACCTCCAGGTTGGTGGCACAGCACAGAGCATCAGAGACTATCCATGTGCAACTAACAGTGGGTAAAACTGCCTGCCAGTTTATAGCCTGCTACAGACCACCCTCCCAAACTCAGGAACCCCACTCGGCCTTCCTGAAAACACTGGAAAATATGAAGGTCTCTCCAAACACCATTATATTAGGTGACTTCAACAACCCTAACATAGACTGGTAGCATTACTCTAGCTCCAACACCCTAGCTCGAAAGTTCCTAGAATTTATAAACTCAAATGCTATGGAACAACTTGTTGCCACTCCCACAAGAAGGGAAAACATACTGGACCTGATCATCACCAACATGGGGACTCTATGCTCCAGACCAGAAGTGTATCCCTCACTGGTAAGATCAGACCATAAACTAATCTCACTAGATACTCACATCCCGACCCCAGCCCCTGCCCAGAAAACCACAGTGAAAAACTTCTCTAAAGCAAATTTCACACTCCTCAAAACCGAGGTGGAATCCTTCAAAGCCCCCGTGCCTGTGGAAAATACGGCCCAGACCGCAGAATCCTTTATAAATGCATTCTATGAACACCTTCAGGAATGCATGGATCATGCAATCCCAAATAAAACCAAGACCCAATCCTCCAAAGTTAGGCGTCCTGTCTGGTGGACCCCAACCATAAACAAACTATACAATAGAAGGAGGAAGCTACTACATGATAGAGCAAAATCCCAAAAAGGGAAGGCATCTCTGATCAGTATTAGCAAAAAACTACGGGCACTCATAAAATCGTCTAAGGCCAGCTTCGAGAGAAAAATTGCACAGAACACTAATGATTATCACAAGGCTTTCTTTAGTTATGTTAGGAACCTGGGTGGGAATTCCCAGATATGCTCAGAATTAGTCCAAAATGACAAAAAATACACCGAACCCACAGACATTGCCAACATCCTAGCTGACAGGTTCAGCGCAAACTCCCCCCCCTTCCCCACCAAAAGGGCAAATATCTATCCCAGCAGAGTGCTGCCCCCCTGACATGTCAGATGCTCAGGTAAGAGCCGCCCTCTCCAAAGCAAAAAACACAGCATCAATGGGACCAGACAGTGTCCCGGGCTGCGTCCTACATGAACTCCAAGAAGAACTAAACCCAAACATAAAACTACTGTTCAATCTCAGCCTTACTACAGGATATGTACCCAAAGAGTGGCGTACAGCAACAGTGGTCCCTCTCCACAAAGGTGGTGTCTCAACGGATCCTGGAAACTATCACCTCATAAGCCTGACTAGCTTGATCTGCAAAGCTATGGAAAGGATCATCATGGACCTCATAAATAAAGATATTGGGGACCTACAGGCACTGGATCCTACCCAGTTCGGCTTTGTTAAGGGCAGATCCTGCCTCTTAAACCTGGTTGATTTCTTTGAAACAGTCACCAAGGCCATTGACGAGGGGAAGGTGGTCCGCACAGCCTACCCGGACCTTGCAAAAGCCTTCGATACAATACCCCATTCGGGCATTATAGATAAGCTCACCAGCTTAAATATAACCCCCTATGTCACTAGATGGGTTGCAAACTGGCTTAAGGACAGAACCCACATGGTTAGAATTGCTGAAGCCATGTCAGGCTCCAAACCAGTTACAAGTGGCGTTCCACAAGGCTCAGTCCTGGGACCTCTCTTGTTCGGTATATATTTCTCGGAGATACAGGCTAACACAGAAAGACTGTGGCTGACCAAGTTCGCAGATGACTGCAAATTGGGCGCCATAATTGACTCTCCAGCCAACACAAATTAGGGACCTGGGGACCCAAGTTAATAGCAATCTCTCATTTGACCACCACGTGGCCAAAGTGGTTAGAAAAACATTTTATATAGCCCACCTAATCATGAAGGGATTCACATCTAGATCAGGGGAGGTCATCGTGCCTCTTTACTCATCCCTCATCAGGCCCATAATTGAGTACAATGCCCCTTTTGCGATGTACCTTACCAGACACCTGCAGCAACTGGAAAGACCCCAAAAGTACCTCACCAAGAGGATCAAAGGGCTCAAACAGATGCCAAATGCTGCCCGGTTAAAGAAACTCCAACTCTACGCAGTGGCATACCACCTGCTCAGAGGAGATCTGTGCCTGACATATAAAGCCATGTCCAACCCGGAATTTATGGACATGCTGCACCTCAGAAAATCCAAATCCCATCGAGCTATGCACTCGAGAGACTTGAACCTCAACACTGAAATAAATAGGACATGCTGGAGGGACAGATTCATAACCCAGAGGCTCCCTTCACTCTGGAATAAAATCCCAGTCCAGGTTAGGCAGAGTCCCTCACTGACTCTCTTCAAGAGGAATCTTGATGAGTGGATGGGAGATAGTAGGTTTACCCTGGGTATCACTTCTGTGTCACTGTTAGACAGAGGCACAGTATACTAACCTCGAAAAAAGGCATAGCAAAGTTCATTTAAAATGGGTGGTGAAAGCCAAATACACTCTGGCTAGGCTTATAAATGCCCTAGGGCAGATAGCCTAGTATGAACCTATGAACCTATGAACCTATGCTGCAAATTGTTGAATACTCACCTCATCGAATGCCTTGAGCCTCACTTCATCGACTGTCATTCTGTCAAACTCCCAGAACTGAGAAAAGGAAGCCCGGGAAAGGAAACAGGTGTACACCATGCTGAACTTTTCTGTTACTCCATTGTAGTGTGATCTCAGAGTTGGTATATTTAGTTAAGGGGAGGATGGGGTGTAGCCCCCCCCACTTGGCATTTTTATTTCTGTTTGTTATTTTCTCCTAGTGGCTGAGTGGTTCCTTTCCCAGGGTTTCTTTTTGCAGCTGTGGGAGTTCTATATAATGACAGTCGATGAAGTGATGTTCGATGAAATGGCATTCGATAAGATGAGTATTTGCCAATTTGCAATAAACCCTTTTAATTATATTCAATATGGAGTATTATTCAATAATATGTATTTAATAAAGTTTAAGATGTGATGTCAGTATTCATTTTTATTCAGTTGTATCTTCTGTATTGTTACATTTTATGATGTCAGCTACGACATTAATAAAACATTAAAAAGAAAGAAAATATAATCAAACTACAATTTTTCATCCAAAGCTATATTTTGGGTCCTTTTTAAAATTCTGAGTGATGGAAGCTGTAGTTCTTGGAAGAGTGAGACTGTGTGTGTGTGTGTGTGTGTGTGTGTGTGTGTGTGTGTGTGTGTGTGTGTGTGTGTGTGTGTGTGTGTGTGTGTGTGTGTGTGTGTGTGCACGCGTGTGCGCGCGCATGTGTGTGTGTCACTAGAGGGATTATATACTATGTCTGAGGTGGTGTCACCTCAGCCTAACCCCCTACTCTGATGTGTATTGACCTCTAGTATAGTAAATGTAAATAGTATGGGGATACTTCTTTCAGTGCCACAGGGTGTAGACAGACTAATTCCATGAGACTGCATTTCATGTACAATCTGTGTTTATTTCCCCAAGTTATGGAACTCTTAGTCATGTGACTTATACTTCTAATGGGGACTCTAAATTTCATCAGTCACTGTATAACCAGAACCAATTCTTCATCACACTACTGGCTGGCTACTTCTACCTGGTGGGGAACTTCATTCATACTTGAACTAGACTTCATAGCTCTGTAAAAAGATTTAAAATAACATTTAATTCTGTATTATTTCCTCTCATTTAGAACTGATACAGTCAGTTATAGATAAGTTGTCAAATAAAGCATATATTTGTTAATAAAGATGCAATAAAACTGAAATGTGCACTATGGGTAAATAAAGGTTATGTGGTTTGTGTGTGTGTATATGTGTGTGTGTGTGTGTGTGTGTGTGTGTGTGTGTGTGTGCCCCCCACACACACCCCTACTTAAATATACAAACTCCGAGATCACACCACATTGGAGGAAATAGCAAAGCCCTGAAAATGGCCCACTGATTTTTTTTTACATGGGAAAAAAAATCGATGTGCCGTGGCTTTGCTATTTTTGCATTTCGGACTTTTGGGTTCGATATTACATCGTTTGAACTTATACAAGTTTTACAATGTGATATAGACCCTAATTAGTAGGGATGTGGAGGGTGCAGGCTTGTCTCCTTGCAAAAACATAAAAAAAAAAATTTTGTTCTTTTTTTTTTTAATTTTATTTTCACAGTTCCCTTTGATGATATGGTCTGGGCCGTATGAAATTCAAAGTTTTGAAACTTCGATAGCCTGACATAGACCCATATGTATGCATCCCAGTTAGATTTTCAAAGTGCATTTATTTAAATGAAAGTGGATTGAAATCTTAAAAGATGAGATCCTGTTTAATTGAATAAGGTATTATTTTGAGATTTTTTTTGTGTGTGTGTTTTTTGTTAGGAGATTTGTGTTTCACAGAGGAATTATGTAGTGGGATTATGTTTCTTTGGGAAGGGTGATATTATGCGTAGTTGAGGATGTTTTTCTTTTTTTTCTTTTGCCAGTATCTGTGATTGATGACTGGTGGTTGGGGGTGTTTTCTCTTTCCTGCATTGTTGTGCAGTCTCATAATTGGTATGGATATATGATAGGAGGTGCGACGGGCACTACACTCCTCATGGGGGATAGAGAGGGTTTTGCTCCCTCTGCAAAAATATTTATTTTCTTTATTTTCTATTATTGGAAATTGGAGGGTTTATTTTCATTAATATGGGTGTTGGTGGTTTTGTTCTTCAGTTATTTGTCATGTAATTATATACTTACAGCTGTACTTCATAACATGAAATGTTTGAAAGAGCAAATGTTCTTTTTTGGTTTGCCAGATTAAGAAACTGAAGTCTCTTAATGCTGACTGCTGTATGAGCAAGATTGTGGTACAGTGGGGAGTGGGAATTTGCCCTTTCCCTGCTGTTGTACAATCTTGAAGTTGAGATATATATAATCATCTAATCAGCAGGGGATGCAGAGGGATTTCTGGGTGGATTCTCCAACATTTCTTGAATGAAAGAATATGTGTTTATCAGAGTAGAGCTGCTATCCAGCAAAGGAAAGTCAGATGAAGGCTGTTATACCTACGGAGTTTGCCTTTCTTCTTTGGGAAGTTGTTGATGGTGCTCAAAAACTAAAGGATTGTTACTACTTGTACCCCTTGCAGGGACTAAAAGGAAATATCTCTGAGTTGTGGGTCTTTTGGTAGCTGGCTTTAAGAATATTTTTGTGTGGACTGTGTTGTATATAAATGAAGCTATCATGAATGGTTATTTTACACAAAGCTGTAAGTACTTTTTTACCATCTGGATTTCATTTCAGTTTTCTGTTTCTATGTGATTTTCCAAGAAGACAATGCTTCTGTTAATTTCTGTTGTAAAGAAACTAATGTTGTATCTTGAAAAGCTGATGATTTAACAGTGTTTCTGCAACCACTACTGAACTGAAATGCAACAGTTGGTAGAGAAATGCAAGAAGCAAGTTTTGATCCATACCATGAAATGTTTTGCAAATACTGTAGTGCTATCAAAAGAAATAAATAGTGTTTGCCATGTGCTTTGAAATGTGGGAAAAGGTATACCCTCTCCAATGACTGAGAAGGAATTTGCAAGTGCCATGTATTAATAAAAAACCTACACACCGTTTAACTGAGACTTTGTGAACTGTAATCTTTTAAAACTTTCAAGTGCTGCTACTTTATATCGACTCGTATCTGTCTGTAAGTGGAGTGCAGCTGCTGTGCTTGGCTCCCGAATGAATGAGATTATTAAATTTATAGCAAAGGCTAACACAAACATTTGTGACCATCTAAGATAAAAGGCTGCCAGTAGCAATCAGCAGTTACTTGGTCTCCAGGAAAGAATTGATGCCAGTGAAATATAATTTTAGCAATATTTGGTTAACCTGCATCTGCAGGTTTTTGCAACAGAAAAACATTAACTTCCATAATCCGTCAATCATCTGAATCCCTGAGAACCGGTCTACAATGCAAAGAAGTAGGAGTACTTGTTGATAATGAGCCCTACCTCATGGTCTTTAAGAAATATGCAGGAGGAGAGAGTTGTCTCTCAACTGAGAAGGCAAGAATTTTGTCAGCATAATTTAAAGAAAATCTTAAAGAGTCTTTCTGAAATCTTAGAATGAAATACACAGATAGCCATAATTACCAAAACTAAAAAAGGAACTTTTGGTATAGCAGATGCCTCACCAGAGGCACAAGCAGATGAATTTTATCACTGTATGTTCACCATGGCAAATCAGGAAGGATCCAAACTGTTGATCTGAAGCAGGTATTGGGAATGTAGCTCAAACCTAACTGGAATGGTACAGATAAAAAAAAAAAAAAAACTAGATATGGCAGTGGATAGATTTAAGAGGGCTGTACCAAACAATTTATGAAACTGTATGTTTTGAAATGACGTATTAACCTGTGAACAACTATTACCCTAAGTAGAATATTTGGTGTTCTTACAGTGTACAAATCTTAAGTCAGGCCTCAATGGACCAAGGACTACTAGCAAATCCTAACCTAATATGTGTCTATGCCTCTAAGTAAACAACATAAATATGAGATATGTCTGTAAGTAAACAAGAAACATTTGTATATGAGATAACGTGTTTTTAATGTTGTAATAAGGAACACCTATTGAAGTACAGTACAGGTTATGACAATACCACTGTGTTGATAACAGCTGTTAACAACAGTAAAGTAGTGTTCAGGGAGCCCGTTTTTGAATGTGAACTAATGGACTGTGATCAGTACAGAATCATCTGACTTTTGCCATTGTGGTTTTACCAAAGTTATTAAATATACTACCAAGAAAAGTACAAAACAGGTGATGCTGCTAAACTGTACTTCCAAAAAATAATCCACTAAACACTCTATCCATATCAGGATGCTTGAATTCTCCACTACAATCTATATAAATACAGAAATTGCAGGCTTTACAGGGAACGGTACCACCTTTACCCCCACTAGTGTTTAAGTTTAAACTATCTGCAAACTGTAATAGTACAAACATTGTGTATTTGGCCCATCGTGTGGCCTGTGCGTCATTCTATGTAGGGATGATGACCAGGAGGTTGAGGGATCGCATGTGGGAGCACTCCTATGATATAGGGAGGAAGGCAGAGACAAATGCCTTAGCTAGACATGTAGGAACCTTTGGTGACACACATAGGTTCACCTTCATGGCCATTGACAGAGTTGTGGACAACCTCGGGGGGGGGGGGGTAATGTGAAATTAAAAGTTGAGACGAAAGAACTTGAATGGATTTTGAGACTTAGGGCCAGTATGGGCAGGGGGCTCAATGACAAAATGAACATCAAGCCCATTCTCCTGGGAAGAGACTTGTTAAAGTGAAATATTAATATACCTTTGGTGTGTTTTAGTTTTTAAAAATGTTGGTGCATGTTTTTAAATGTGTTGTTTTCTATATGCTGTTTTATATACTATTTTTATATGCTGTTTTTTATATGCTGTCTTTCATATGCACATGGAATGACCTGTGACTTTAAATTAAGGTGGGGTCCCAATTAGTGAGTGTAGGATGATATATAAAGGAATTGTATACTTTGTTTCAATGTCTGATGAAGTGGCTTGGCCCACGAAAGCACTCACCATTCTATGTTCGTTGTGGATTAAACGTTTTTGCATTCTCTACAGCCGTGGTCTGTTGTTTCCTTTATTTTTTTTATGCATTTTTATTAAATATACTATTTTGTAGCGGCAAAGGAATTGCAAGTATTGTTAGGCTCAGGAAACTTAATTAGTGTTATTTGAACAAGTTATATGCTCAAGCATAACGCAATTAGCAGCTAGAAAGTTAAAATAATGTGTACACATGGAGACATCTAAAAACATCATATAACACAAATTAAAATGCAAACTACTCTAGGCAGTATGCTGTACTTAGTAGCTTTAGTGCCTAAACTAACAAATTATCTGATGTTAGAATGGGATTTTCTCCATTTCAAAGAATTTGGAAAAAAAAAAAAACAGATGTATTGACAGAAGCACACAGCCACAATGAAAAGAAAGCTGTGGAATTAGAAGCTTTTATAAATAATAAGGTTTAGATTGAGGTGGAAGTTGTCTGACCATAAGACTCTGCTGGGTAAGGCTGCAGAAGGAGTTAGTACAGATCAGAATGAGGAACAACTAATAAGTAAGGATGCTCCACATAAAACATCAACAGTTAAAGTATTAAGAGATATAAGAACAGAAATTTGTCTTGACAGACTCATAGTCACGAGATAGGAAACAAATGGAGAAACTCAGAATGAAGCAGGTCAACTCTACGATGAGAATATACAAAAGAGAGCAGCTAGACAGAGCCTTCAACAGAAAACCAGTACACAAATAGGACGTTAGTGATAAAAAAATGAAAATAGAAATAATCTGGAGTAAGAAATTCTACCAGTATGGTAAAAAAAAAGTATTTGAATGAACTGCCCTTTCTAGTGAAAGAGAGAAAGCAGTCGCTGGTGTTAAAGGAGATGAATCTTCACCCTCCACCTCAGAACAGGCTAGAAATGAGATTAATTCTGACTTGGCTGATCTGGTGGATCTCCACAAAAGCTGTGTTATTTTAAAGAAAACTCAATTAGAAAATGACATCTAAGTAGTGCAAGGGAAAAGAATGCAAAACATAAAGGAAAGTCCCCTAAACAGAACCGTCCTACTTCATACTCGTATTTTGAAACAAACAAATTCCATGCTTTACAAAGTAGCTAAAGGAAGAGAAGAGGAAATAAGCCCTTTTTGGTATCGGAGGATGGCGGTGTTTAATCTACGTAAAATGCAGGGCAGTCTATTCCAGAGGAGGGGTTGGAGGTGTGTACTAAACCTGTCGCTCTGCCATATTTTGTTTATGTGCTGGTAAATCTTTATTTCCCTGCATCTAGTATTTGTGGAACTATTAGACCCGCAGAAATACAGATGATCATGGGCAACTTGGCATCTAACAGCACAGAAGGTGAGGCATACTTCTTACATCAAGAGTCTGTCAAACACTAAATGAATAGAAAGTGCTTCCCGCCTCTCTTTGTAGTTCAGGGTCTCTAAGCCAATGGTTGTCTTATTTAAGAATCTATGGAGTCTGTTTAGTTGATCTGTCTAGTGCGGTGCCTCCCAAAGGAGGTGGTGCCATACTCAATAACTGCCAAATCAATGCTGACTGTATAGGAAAAGTGACCTGGTCAGATCTGGATGACATTCCACTAGCAATTAGCTGCACGGACTAGAAGGATTTTCTCACTACTGTTATCACATGATGATTGAAGGACAGAGAATTATAAACTCATGTTTCAAGGTACCTAACTACATTTTCAGTTTGCAATGGGCTATTGTCTAGATTGTACTGTATGCAGAGAGGAGAGATTGTTTACTAAATGTGACAATATTGCAGTTGTGTTTAATCTTAGCCCATTTTCAGAACACCTGGCATTTACAGGTATGATATTGTGATGAAATATTTGGGTATCAAAGGGGACTTGACAATAACTCTCACTTTGCTGTTATCTGTAAAGTTAGATACAGGCTGAGACCTATAAATCCTATACCTGGCTATAAAACCAAGCTAAAGTCCTAGCCTTTGTTTTACCAGTGCTTAAATGACTATCCAGTCTGTAGAGTGGAAAGGTAAATGCTGAAAAAGTGGGATACCAATACTGAGCATTGTGGGATACCACTGCTTATCTTCCTAGTACTAAGCATTGTGGGGTATCACTGGTTACCTTCATACTTTCTGATGATACACTTGCCCCTTGCACTGTCTCATAGCCAGTTTGCTATCCATCTTGCTACATAGAGATCTACTTTTAAAGCAATTACTTTATTTATAAGGCTTGCGTAGTACATTGTGCCTAATGACTTGGCCAGGGCAAGATATATCTTGTGAGTAACATGACTACCTTTGGCAAGCCAGCGTAATCCTCTCAAGGAAATTAATCATATTCATTAGGCAGGATATTCCATTTACAAAACCAAATCCTGAGGGTCACATCTAATAAGATTTTGATATCATAGTTTATGAGGTCACGTGTAATACATTCCGTGGCTTTGCAGATGAGGATCATCAGAATGATGGGTCTGTAATTCCAAGGGTTAGTGGCATTATCACTGTAGTGTACCAAATCCCATGGACAAAGTCTGTAGCAAAGCTTAGGTCAAACAGTTTGAGGAGTGCCTCTGTGAGGGCATGCCTATCACTATCTACTAAACATCCAGGTATATTATCAAAGCTCATAGAAGAAGTATTTTTAGTATTAAATAACACCTTCAGTAAACATTCCTTTGTGATAATAGGGTTGTAAGGGATTCTGGAATTTGTGGGCTTTCAATGGAAGTCTCAGGGGGAAGTTAGAACTGAATTTGTTTGCTAATACATTGGCAATATCTTTTGAATCTGAATGGGAGGTGCCATTTTGAATGAGTTCAGTACAATGTTGGATGTTGATCCTGTTTCCTAACATAGCTAAGGAAGTATTGTCTTTAGCTTGAGAAGGTAACCTAAGTTTGTGGGTAACTTAAGTAAACCTAGTAGTATTCTTCATGTTCTTACTAATATTTTTAATATTATACTTGTTCTGTTTCAGACTGCCAACTCTATACATTTATGTATGAGGAGTAGAACTCCTTTGTGCAGCTATCTGATATGTCAGCATTGGAGCTGTTGTTAACAGAAGTGAATTCTGAAACCTAATCATACAACTGAAATAGGTAGCACATTTGAAATCCTTGCATTCAGAGATATCTGCTGCAAGGGTATTATGGATGTTGAAGGTAAATGTTACAATTTTATGGTACAACTTAACTGGGTAGGGAGATACCAGGTAAAGATGCATTAAGTGGTTACATTTGTAAGGACCAGATTAGGAATATTATTTCATGTAGTTCATTTGTTAATTACCTATTTGAATAATTTTCTGCTTGCTAAGTCTAAGAACTTTTTGACATACCCTACTTTGGATGTGCAGATGCTCCATTTTATTGAGGGGGAGGTAAAGTTACCCAAAATAATGGAATTCTTTTTAATAGGGAGCATTCAAATATATTTAGGACTCTTACACAATCATCAGAGGACATGGAGAGTGCCCTGTAGCATGATCTAAGCTGAAAATGTATTCTATTTAGGGTGATCTGGAGTTCTTTGAGTTCAATTTGTGGGTCTAAGGGAATCTGCTTGGAAGTAATATGGTCCTAAACAAATATGGAGATAACACCAAAGTTGTCATCATGCCAGAAGGCATAGTGAATGCAAAGCCCATGTATGGAGGGGCTACACACTTTACATACAAAGTCTCAGTAATTACACAAACTCTACTGCTTTCCAATGTAGGATAGCCTCAAGATTAGCCAATGTGTTGTCAGGACCAATGACATTGAAAGGAGACAGCTTAAAGTGATCCTTTATTGGGTTTGATATGCTACATACATACATACAAATATTTCAGGCACGGACATTAATGCCCTTCTAGCTTGCCAATATACCAAAACACTTGTTCCCATAATAAGTGTCCAGGATGTTCTTAAAAATATCTAAACTAGCAGTTGCTTTAATGTAATCTGGTAGTCTGCTGCATGCATCTGTCAGAGAACCAATTAGTGCACTCCTCATTCCTATAGCATTTTCTGCATAGGTTGTCTGATGATTCTCCAGTACTTTTTGAAAACCCCAAACATTCCCAGAGGTAGTTGTCTCTAAATGCCCTATATACTTGAATAAGATCTCCTCTTAGATATCTGTAAGAGACTCTGTACAAGTTCAGATACTTTAGTCTTTCATAATAACATAATTTTTCACATCCATGTATATTTCCACTGTACTTTTTCCTATTTACTCATGCTTGTTTTCTTATAGAGTTACCATATTGTTATTCCATTCTCAAGTTTGGGTCTAATGTAACTAACAAACAACGACTTAATCATTTTTGATTTCCTAGACTTTATAAATCTTTTATATAGCCTATAGTTCTATAACTATCATTAACCAATTGGTTGATATGATTAGAAAAACTCATAGCTGAATCTACCCATATACCCAGGTCTTTAAATGAGTCTACAGTTTCAATCACTGTGTGCTATATTAAATATTCATCTTTCAATTTATGTCTCCCAAATCTCATATGCTTAGTTTTTGATGTATTTATCAGCATATTAATATTCTGTGCCCAAATGGTCAATTTAGTCATTATTTTGCAGACATGCCTTTTCTGTAGCCCTCGTAATCAGTTTACCCAATTTCAGGTCATCTGCATATAGACATTAGAACACCTGAAACAGAAAAGTTAGGTCTGAAAGATACAATCTAAATAAGTAAGGGCCTAGGACAGAGCCTTGTGGGACACCTTGACTGCAACCAGGGATTTCACCTGTCCAGTTGCTGTATGACACTTGCTGTGTTCTATTTGTAAGCTATACAGCTTATCCAACTTACCAAGAGTACAGCAGTACCTAGTAGTACTAATTTATTGATCAATGTTTTGCGTATGACCCTGTCAAATGCTGAAGTTAAATCTATATAAATTACATCACAGAACAATTTTTCATTTATAGCTGTTATTATATTGTTATAGAACATCATGTTACAGGTGGTAATAGATCTATTTTCAACATATGCATACTGATATATGGTTTCAAGTCCCAACCTATCCAGTTCTGACAATAACTTATCCAATATTACCTTCTCCATTATTTTTTCACAACATGAAAGTAGACTTAAGGGTCTGTATGACTCTGGGTTTGTCCTACTCCCATTTCTCTTGAAGACAGGTTTAATAAGCGCATGCCTCCAATCCTGAGGAATCTCCCAATATTTATGTGACCTAGTGAATAATAGATATAACGGTACCGTAAGTTCTTGCTGATGTGTTTTCAGGTCATTGTTACTAATTCCATATCTTCCCTGTGCTTTGTTTGGATCCAGTTTGCACAGTTCTTTTTCAATATAATCTAATTTGATTACAGTATGTGGAGTTACCTGGATGCCACTAGGACAACTTATCACCTCTTTTGTGGAGCAAACTGTTTTGCAGAAGAGTTTGTAAATATATCTATAATCTGTTGAGTCTGAGAATAAATTTTAGAATCTGCACACAGTTTATCAGTTTGTGTGTCTTTACTCCTTCCACTTCTTACGTATCTACAAAAAGGTTTCCTATTATGCTCAATATCTTTATATACATTTTCTTCAACTTATTCTTGATCTTGTCTCACAATATTCTTAATCTGTTTGTCCAGCTTGTTTATTTCAGTTTTCAAAGTTCTAGTTCGATCTCTCTTCCATTTCTTATATTTTTTGTCTCTCACCTTATTCATGTATCTTGTTCTTATGGAAATATATCCCCCTGATGTTGCATGCCTAGATCCTGATGTTAAACATTTTTTTTTTAGTTTTTGCACTCAATTTCTCTTTCAAAACTTTCCACATTCCATCTGCAGTTTTTCCACTGAACACCTCACTCCAGTTAGTTTTACATAGTTACTGTTTTTCTTCCATAAAATCTGTAATTAACCTCCTATGCATTGGTTTAGATTTCAGTTTGGCAGAATTATCTAGCAACAAATTAACTTTTATAACCCCATGATCACTGCAAATCAGTGGTGGTAGAACTTGACTTGAAGTAACAGTAATTTCTTCAGGAACACAAACAATGTCTAGTATGTTCTGTCCCCTGGTAGTTTTTTTTTTTTACAGTCTAAAGCAACTGTTGTCCTGAATATACGTTGTGAATAATTTACTTGCTGATGTTGTTAAATCAATATAATTCTAGTCTGTTTCTTGTAAATTTAAGACCCCAGCTAATATTATTCTTCCCTCCTGTGTTTTATGCAAGAAATGTGTGAATTCCTCTAGGTCATCTGCACTTGACTTTGGTGGTCTATACATTCCAACAATTGTTATATGTTCCAGGGTTGTCTTTATTGTCACAGTTACACAGTCTATAGTATTGGTGTTATCACTGAACATGTAATAATCACAGTCTCATAATTATCCCTAATCCCTATCAGAACACCTACACCTGATTTTTGTTAGAATGTGTGTTACAGTAAAAACATTTTTACCCTGATAGTACTGGTTTCCAGTCATTGTTCTTTAACCATGTTTCATAAACAATATCAACATCAGTCTTGTGGGAACATAGCAAATTTTTCAATAAAAAACTTTATTATTAATGCTCCTAGCATTAACAACCATCAAAGATGCATCGGATATTGCTATCTGTAAACTGTTAAATTTTCGACCTGGCAAAAATCCTGCCTAGTGTTTGTCAAATATTGCAAAATATCTGCTGCAAACTTCTCTTCGCTGATCTTGATAATGCACACCATCCTGTCTGAACACATGCGCACCCCAAACTAGGCTTGGATGCTCTACACATTTCCATTTTTTTAAACAGGACATTTTTTTTCAATGTAGGTATTTACCCAAAAAATCCTTTCATTCACAGTGACCTGACTATCCTTTCTATAGGTGATTTGTGAAAAATACGTCCTAATACCAGTACAAGCTATACTAAGAGGGCTGTCAGTTACCTACTAACAGTCAGAGAATCCTTGCGAATAACATAATTTGTACCAACATGAATAAAAATGTATCCATACTTACATTAAGTCGTTCCAAGGGTTGTCTTACATCTTCTACTTTTGCTCCTGGCAAGCATAACAGTATTCGATGTTCATTATTTTCTCTGCAAATATAAGTATCAGTTCCTCTAATAACTGAATCTCTAATTACAAGAATATCTTTGCTGGCCAGCACTGAAGACACTTCAGCTTTTAATACAGTAATATCTGCTCGATCAATTGTTACGAAGGATAGATCTTCATCACCGTTAGTCTTATTAATCCCACTGCTTTCACTGCATATTAAATTCTCATCCAACTGACATTGTAAATCCAGCTTGAGCCATAAAGTCAACATCTGTCTCTTTCTTCTTTTTTCTTACAGTAATGTCCTTCAGTCCTTCCACGTTCAGTTTTGATTTCTTCCGTTTCACCTGCCCCTTGCCTATTTTTTCTACTTTCTCTGTTTTAAAAATTATGCCTTTTTCTGTAGACTGAAGGTTTTCATCATTCCCTGTTACCTGTGTGTTCCATAACAAAGCGGTGACCTTTTTAGTATGTATTGCCTTTAATTTACAGACATTAATCAGTTTCTTTTTCTTCCTTGTTATTTGGTGTGAACTTCTTCCTTTCTTTCATTTTTTGTTTCCTTCTAAACAAACTGGATCCTCAGATTGCTGAATACTTGCAGCCAGAATTCCAAAGTTGTCAGGGGCATTATCTTGTTTCATAGGGGTTGAATGATCTTTGCGGAAAATAGATGCATCATTTCTGAAATGTGTCCTATTTGTTCTATGCCTAACATTATTTAGTTCATCAGTCCAGTCATTAATATATGAAACAACAGTTCTCCAAGCCCTGCCAATTGCACAAGTGCAATCATTATCAGTAGGTCTAGATTTACTTCTAACAATGGTAAGCAAATCATCCAACTTTTGACACGATCAACACAGATCACCGGTGTTATCAGCTGTTACCTTTAAATATGCATAGCATTTATTACACTGTACAAGATACTTGTGCATTAGCAAATCATGAATTGCATAGTCATTTAAGGAATCCATATTAAGCTTCAAATGAATAAAATATTGTAAAAGAAAAGAATAACCAAAATCAGTAACCGCAGAATTCAAAGCTAACTTAAATTAACTTCTATGACAAAAAAATCACACCAGCAATATGTTTGTTAAGCTGGAATATCCATCGGGGGACTGCCTAAAAAGGCACTACAACAGTTGCATAAGCATTAGCTAGTATGCAGAAGCCTTGGAATGAGAGGTGCAGTCCATCCTTTGTGAAGCAATTGGACCTTCAAGCATTTCATCACATGCTGACAGATAATGGATCCCCGTGGGATGTCACCAGATATTTAATCAAATGATGAAGCCAGTTATGTTTTCTTTGTACATTGATATCATTTGAGAAAGAAGGATTCCATTTAGGACTACCATCTTGCCTGCATTCATTCCATGCAGGGAGAGCTCTGACATGCCAATGTGCATGACCCTCAAGGTTTTGCCTCCCAACTCATTCACTCCCACATGGATGACCACCATGTTGTAGTCATATTTATCAAGAACCCAAAAGACACCTCACCATTAGCCTATCTTTGTCAAACTTTATGAGTGAAAACTTTGTGTGGCTAACTATAGGGTCACCTATCAGTAGGACATTTCTGTTAGTACAGTAATTTAAAGTAACACATTTGAAGTGATTTGACTCTTGATGAATCACTTCTGTAAGCTTGAGTGAAACAGATGAGAGATGATGGATTTTCACTGAGACATAATGTTCTTAGTTTTTGGAGGCTGTGGTAAAAATTATGTTACAATCTTAGCATATGCTTTTTTAATTTGATTAGGTTTGGATTGTGGAGGAGGTGTGTGCTACTCAAATAGCGTGTCTTTTGGTGAGATGGAAACCTCCAGATTAATTAAATATTTGCTCTTCTGTCAGAATTATTTGTGCTGAGTATTAGTTCACTACCTGTGAGCATACTGCAGTTTCCACTCTGTCGGTGGAAATCAGTGCCAAGAGACTGACAGTAGAAGGGGAACAAGCAGAGTGACTTTCTGGATTTGTCCAGTGATTTAGAAATGTTAGATGAGAAGCATATTAATTATTTATGGAGAAATGTAACTAAATTAGTTTATTACTGAGAAATACACAAATAGCACAAAATAAACTGTATGTAATCAAATGAGATGTTTTAAGGAGGAATACGCAGACTACACTATTTGTAAGAATAAGAAGACAGGCATAAAAGATTTGTAGAGAGGGTGACACTAGAGCTGCTACTACCACATTAAGGACCTTTGTCTGCTAAGGTAGCAGCTGCAGTGGTAAGATCAGTAAAGGGCAGCTACTTGGTAGAAGTAAAAAGTAATCAAACAGCACATGCCAGCTCATTGTGCAGCTGTGGACAGCTGTAGGGGCCCATGCCAGCTCATTGTGAATCTTTGGACAACTGTGGGAGCACATGCCAGCTCATTGTGCAGCTGTGAACAGCTGTGGGAGCACATGTCAGCTCATTGTGTAGGTGTGGACAGCTGTAGGAGCACATGGCAGCTCACTGTGTAGCTGTGGACAGCTGTGGGAGCACAAACCAGCTCATTGTGCAGCTGTGGACAGCTGTAGGGGCATATGCCAGCTCATTGTGAATCTGTGGACAGCTGTGGGAGCACATGCCAGCTCACTGTGCAGCTGTGAACAGCTGTGGGAGCATATGCCAGCTCATTGTGTAGGTGTGGACAGCTGTAGGAGCACATGGCAGCACACTGTGTAGCTGTGGACAGCTGTGGGAGCACAAACCAGCTCACTGTGTAGCTGTGGACAGCTGTGGGAGCACATGCTAGCTCATTGTGCAGCTGTGAACTGCTGTGGAAGCATATGTCAGCTCATGGTGCAACTGTGAACAGCTGTGGGATCTTGTAAGTTCCACTGCTAACAGCTGACTAAACAATGTCTGAGAGCAAGTGGAGATAAAAGCACATAGGTAGGTCAAGTTACTTACTTCTGTGCGGTGCACACACTAACCCCAATGTATGTAGTGTAAAACCTCACAAATATGTGCAATTTATGGCAAGAAATAGAAAATCTTCATGCAGATTCACCAGAATACCAGAAGACAGCACCTAACCCAGGATTTGGGCATCCTCTGATCCCATTACCTGTGAAGTTACATTTGAGCAAATAAGACCTACTTGTGAAGTTATAGAAAGATCATTAGTACATAATGGTGATAACTGATTTATGCCACATAGTTCCCAGAAGTAGCTCCTGTAAAACAAGTTCATGTGAGCGCTATAGAGAAGAATGGGCAGTATTATTCTGTAGGGCTAGAGTTCTATGAGAAGTCCATATGAACCAAGGTACCATATTAATGTCCTGAATAATGCAACAACTGTGCCAGTTATTTAAAGTGAGGTTTCTGAGAAATTCTGTAAATTAACCTGAAACATATGGGCAAGTTAAATACTTTAACAAAACATTGAAGCTCATTCTTCATAAAGATATAAAACAAAATGGGAAAATGGGGAGGCAGCATTGCAACTAAAGTACCCAGGCCTCAGCTGGTTTCAATGACTTTGAGCTATTGTATGGCAGATATCGATATCGACATGCCATGCGAACTATAGCAAGAGAAACCTAGGAAGAGGAAAATACTTCAGGAGTATGATATTATGCAGATCTGCAGAGCAGCTTAAGAGCTGTAGTACCTGTTGTCAGAGAATACATGGAAACAGCACAAGAAGCCCAGCTGATAGCATACAATAGAAATGTGCATATTAGAGAGTTTCAGATGTTCTATTAGAAAACTTCAGACAAAGGCTATCTTGGTGTTCACTGCCAGAAGCAAATCTGTTGTTAAGTGGCAAGGCACTTTGGAAGTGATGTGGACAGTACAAATAAAATGAACTACAAAGTAAAAAAAAAAAAAAAAAAAATTATCAATAAATCTGGTGAAACCTTGAAAGCAAATGAGATTTCTTTAGGGTTCACGTTTATTGATGATATTAAAAAATACAAAAAATTCCCTGAAATAAATAAAGAAGAAACATTGTCAGTAATCCATAGAGAGGAAGTGCTGAGGGACACATTTTCATAACAGCCCGGTAGAACAAATGTGATTCAGCACAATGTTGAGATAATCCCTTGTGAAAAAGAAAATCAAAAATCCCACTGACACTAGAATCCTAATCACAATTTGTAAACAAGGAAATGCAGAAGATGCTTAAGCTGAGCGACATTATAAAATGACAGAGTGAGTGGAACAGCACCACTGTCCTGGTTCCAAAACCTGATGGGACTATTAGATTTTGCAAAGGCTTTAGAAAATGAAATAGTATATCCAAATTTGGTGACTAGAGTAGGTTAATTTATGGAAAATTCAAAACACACAAAGACACGGAAAACAGCAAAGACTACAAAAAATAATCCTTTACTGTTTCTGGTACCTCGGCTTTTGCCTTCTCACGGAATACTTTACTCACAGCAGCAGCCATATTTATACATTAACTTAATGATAACTGATTAATCAATTAAACAATTAAATATTTAAACACTTAAATATTCAAAGTCTAACATTTCAACATCTTTACATTTCACATTTTTTAACATTTTTACATTTCCTATACTACATAATTCATTGTTAGCTCCACTGACCTCGAACATATTATCAAAATATATGTCAAAATGAGAAAATGTTATAAAACCACATTTATTATTAATATTATAAAAACGCGCCTAAAATACTCTTGTAATTATATTTCAAGATTCATGCCATTAGGATAAAGAGTGTTATAATTAATGATAAACTTGGATTCCATTCTCAATAATCTTTGTTGAAAATTAATATTGCACGTCCCCACCCTATAAGGTCTAGCAATTACACTAAAGGTTTCAGACTTAATATCCTTCAGAAAATGCAGGATAACAAAAATGATATTATCCTTGCAACTTTCTAAGTTTAAAAGAGCGCTATGTAAAATCACTCCCTATTTTTGAGCCTTTGTCCCCACATTAGTTTAGGCTTTGTCCAGGTTTCTTACCCAAAGAGGTATGTGCACCAATATTGCTCTTAGGCCTCCCTCAGAGGCCTACACAAGGAATATACCTCTCAACCTCTTAATGCAAGAAATATGGACAAAGCCAAAAATAACAGTGGAGCAAAGACCCAAAAGTAGGGACAGATTTTAATTATTACTTTTATAAACTTGGGAAGTTGTTAGAATAGCAGGTTTTGCATCTCCATGCATTTTCTGAAGTTTGTAATGTTTTAAACTGAAATAGCTGTAATTATTTGGGGACTTCAGTCTTCATTGATTTGGCTGAAAACTACAAATTTTATGAGGAACAGACCAAAAATGTGAGGCAAAGTCTGGACAGTCTGCAAACATCTGGATAGTTGATCGGTATGACGAGCACTATGACCTATGTAGGGAAGCCCAGGGCGAACAGAATGGGTACAAAAGAGGTACGAGAGGTATGCTGGTGCAAGTTGTTGAAGAAGAGGTGCATCCAATTTCTGTATCAACTGGAAGCTAAGCAATGTTTGAGTGGACATAGTTAGCAATTGAATAGGTGTGTTTAACTAATAAAATGGGCATTATCCACTCTTAAGTATTACTTCTTGGACAGATAATTTTTGAGAGTTGTGGACTACACAACTGTCATTTTTTTCTACAGATAGGCAGAGAGTAACTCCAAGCTTGCCAGGTTGGCTTTGTCATCAGTGCCAATCCATTATAAAATACTGTACTATACAGGGTGACATCATTTGAATGCAGAGGGGATGTCTCGTGCAAATTTCCCAACTTCAGGTGATAGAACTCATGAAGCTGGTGAATACAGTGGTTGCTTTGCCATGTTATGAACAACAGAGGGAGAACTGTGGGGAAGGTAGGAAAACCCTTACTGAACTTACATTGAACCTTAAAGGGTGTATTGTTGACAACTGATACATTTTTTACAGAGAGACGACAGAAAGTGATGTAAGAGTAAAGCAAATGGCATTTCAGGCCTAGGCATGTATGCTTACCTCTAAACCTAGATAGTTTCTATGGAAAGTAATCCCTAGTATCTTTACTTGGGCAATGAAATGTATTTATTTAAGTCCACAAAAAACACTTGGTGGAGTAACCAATTTGTGAAGTTGTCACTGCTCAAAACAAGTCATGGTATAAATAAAATCCAGATAAATTTTATTGAAAGTAGGTAAGTGCTTTCATGATACACATATCACTTTCATCAGACCTTATAAAAAATATATGTTGGCCATCTTCACTTTTAAATGTATCTTAACCAATCTGAGTAAAAAAATCAATTAAGCAGCCATTTTATACCTAATCTATTACAAACATGCTTTTGTTATAAATGACATAATGTTAAAAGAGCAGTATAACAATATGCTAAAACAGCAATATAACAATTAATATATATGTTATAACAATAAAACAATATTAATAAAACAGTCATAATAACGACAGCATAAATAGTAATATGAACTAAACTACAAAACACTTTCAACAATATACATTACATAGGACTCCTATTTAAACAACTTCCTATTCTTCAAAACTGGCTTAAGGGGTATTCTATCATTCAGTCCCTGCCCTTTATTTGCCCTTAACCTAATAATCCATCTGGTTTTGGAGGTCTCAGTATAGTTACATATATCCCCTCCCCTATTACTGGGGTTAATTCTCTCAACCACCAAAAAAGTGAAACTATGGCCATTCCCTTCAGAAGATATATGTTTGGCTAATGCATTTGTTAAGGTACCATTCCTAATGTGAAGTAAGTGTTTCCTAATTCTAAACCTTAACTTCCTATTAGTTTTACCTACATAGAAGACAGAACATAAACTGCAGACTGCTAAATAAACCACATTATTTGTGTTGCAGTTTCCTGCTATATTAAATTCATAGATTCGCTTAGTATCTGGATGTACAAATGTACTACTTCTGTTAATATAAGTACATCGATTACATTCACCACATGGTAATGTACCCTTAACTGCATTCATTTCATATCCCTTGTCCACATTGGGATAACATAACATCCTTTTTAATAACTTCTTATTCTTAAATATGAAATTGGGATTTTCCCCTACCACTTGCTTAATTTCTGGAGTTAATATACTGCAATTCTTCTTGATTACATTTGTTATTATGTTCACATCACTGGTATAATAGGTAGAAAACCTGACAACATCTTTCTTCTGTTTAATGAAATTTCTCCTATCATCAACTGATGAAAAATGTGGTTTTCCTATGTTATCCCTCCATGAGGTGGCTGAATCCAGGACCTCAGTCATTTGCTATCCGCATATCCCCTCTCATTAAATCTAGACTTCAAACTAGATAATTCTTTTTCAAATTCCTCATCTCTAGCCATTAATCTGGAAGTCCTGAGGGTTTGTCCCTTCACTATGTTCTTAAAAATATGCCCTGGATGCATGCTACTCCTATGGCGTAAAGTGTTTCTATGACACTTTTTTCTAAATAATCTAGTAACCAAACCATCCACTTCATCTTTAGAGACAATTACGTCCAAGAAATCAATTTCATATACTGAGTTTTTCATTTCAAAATTCAAACAATGAGTGCTGTTCCCTATTTTAAGAACAAATTCCTCCAATGTTACTACTGTCCCATCCCATATCAGAAAAAGATCATCTACAAAACGTTTGTAGAATAAAATCTGGGGCCATTTATCATCATGCAGCACATTCTTATTTTCCCACTCAGCCATCACAAGATTGGCATAACTATTTGCACTGGCCATACCCATGGCCACACCATCTTTCTGTGCAAATAATTTTCCATCAAAACCAATCACATTATTAGTTAGAACTAGTTCCATTAACAAACATATCAAGTCCACTTTTGATCCACTATAAGTCCCTTCATCCAATAAATGTTGCCTCAAAAATTCTAGCCCATTCACATTCGGAATACATGTGAATAATGAGCATATATCTAATGTCACTAGTAATAATGCTCTTAGGTCTCCCTCATATGCACTCTTAAAGGCAAATAAATCATGTAAAAATTGTTTTGAGTCCCTTAAGATGTTCCTATTTCTATTTACTATCAATCTCAAATTTTTTTCTACATAAATAGAAATAGGTTCCTTAGACCAGTTATGTCCAGATACTATTGGTCTTAATAAGGGATGTTCGGCATCCTTATGAATTTTTGGGAGACCGTGTATACTAGGTACTAAGGGTTTATCCACCTTGAAATAGTTATACAGCTCATTAGAAATAATATTATCTAATAAACAATCCTACAATATTCCATTTAAACCCACTAACATTCTCTCCATATCAGCATGGCTTATATTTTCATATATTGAAGTGTCATATAACATATCATACACTGATGTATCATAATCCAATTTATCCATTAAAACTACGGCTCCACCTTTATCAGCTTGCTTAATTATGATTGAACGGTCTGACTGTAACTGTTGCAATGCATTCCATTCACTTCTACTCAAATTAAATAAATGTTTCCTTCTATTTTCATTACCCATAGCTTCAAATAACTCATTCTCACATATATTAGTAAAAACATCAGTGACTGGATGACTAGGTGGAATAAATGCGCTTGTTTTTTATAAAACTTTGCTGTTATTCATTTCCTCACTCTTATTTTTAAACAACATTTTCAATAAAACATTTCTGCCAAACATGTGTAAGTCCAAAATACTATCAGTTACCTCAGTCCGTTGTGCAGGAATAAATGATAGCCCCCTTTCCAACACACTCTTTTCTTCAGTTGTTAGTTGTCGTGAGGAGATATTCCATACTATACTTCTTTCCTCCATGTCTTCTTGGATACATTCAATACGGGAGAGTCCATAGGCAGCTTCCTCTTGTTGCGATTCCTGCTGTATGATCTCCCTCTCTGAAATCACCTCTCTGTATTCTGCTGATCCGAAGCCTGCAGCTTTATCGGCAGTGTACGAAAACCTGTTGTGAGTTTTCTGCTTGTTCCGAGCAGATATAATACCCCATAAGCCAGTTTTGAAGAATAGGAAGTTGTTTAAATAGGAGTCCTATGTAATGTATATTGTTGAAAGTGTTTGTAGTTTAGTTCATATTACTATTTATGCTGTCTTTATTGACTGTTTTATTAATATTGTTTTATTCTTATAACATATATATGAATTGTTATATTGCTGTTTTAGCATATTGTTATACTGCTCTTTTAACATTATGTCATTTATAACAAAGGCATGTTTGTAATAGATTAGGTATAAAATGGCTGCTTAATTGATTTTTTACTCTGATTGGTTAAGATACATTTAAAAGTGAAGATGGCCAACATACATTTTTTATAAGGTCTAATGAAGTGATATGTGTATCATGAAAGCGCTTATCTACTTTCAATAAAATTTATCTGGATTTTGTTTATGCTCTGACTGGTTTTGAACAGTGACAACTTCACAAATTGGTTACTCGACCAAGTGTTTTTTTGTGGACTTATATGAGCTTTTCATATATTGGGGGGGGGGGGGGGTATTTTTCTTAGCAGCCTCCTTTTTTTGTGCTCTGTGAAACTTATTTATTTATTTACATTTGTTTACCGGGAAATTCTGACTGGACTCAGGTCCATTTTCAGTGGAGGCTAGGGGAGAAAAGCACCACACAGAGCAATACAAGCATGACTAACACAGTTATATGAAGAACAATTGCTATATATACCATAGCAAACAATACATACAATAGTAACATTGTCTCCATACAAGATGAACATAGAATGATCAAGGTAATCAATATGTTATTAAGTATATTCAGATGGTAATAAGTTCACAACAGATACCTTTTATAATTTCATAGAAATTATCAGATATTGCTGAGTAAGCCAACAGTTATACAGCAGACATGCCCCAGATGGTGGAATGAGCTGGAAGAGGTTGTAGTACTAGGGGAAGACTGGAGGGGTAAATAGGGAGAGAGAGAAGTTAGCAGTGAAACATAGGAAGGTGTAGGCAGCTGGAAATGAACTTGGAATTTAAGAATTTTAGAAGAGGGGCTGAGGGATTGAGTAGGGTGGGGGGGGGGCAGGGGAGGCACAGCCTGCAGAGGAAAGATTGTAATGATCTGTCAGCGGGAGGTAGGGTGGCTAGGGGAAGGGAGAGGAGGAGAGGTAAAAAAGGTAAGTCACTAGTCAGGATTGGTGCATGGACATAACCACTGGCTTGTTAAGTTCTGATTTATTTGGCTGCATTATGTTATATGGAAATGCAGCCATCTAGAGCTGGTATTTCTCACAATGCTGAAGTGTGGTTTTAAAAATGACATTTCACTGAAAAAATCCATTATACTTTGTTGAAAGTGATTTTCCCCTTTCTTTCTGTTGGTGAGATATTTACTATGACATCACCTTTTATGTACTATTAAGAAGTTCTTCCTCTAGCACTTTTACTGAATGGATACTTTGAGTCCAATTACTAATAAAAAACATTTGTTGGATATGATAAGCCGACTTTAAAACATTGTTAGACTTTCTTAGATTATTTGTTACAATGTATACATCAGCTAACAGCATGTGTGGAATGTTTTGCTATTAATTGCTGCACAGAGCTAATCTAGGTTCCTAAACAATCCATCATGTATAATATAGTGCAAGAAAAAACATCATATAGGTTCATAGGTTCATACTAGGCTATCTGCCCTAGGGCATTTATAAGCCTAGCCAGAATGTGTTTGGCTTTCGCCACCCATTTTAAATTTATTTTGCTATGCCCTTTTCAAGGTTAGTATACTGTGCCTCTGTCTAACAGTGACACAGAAGTGATACCTGGGGTAAACCTACGATCTCCCATCTACTCATCAAGATTCCTCTTGAAGAGAGTCAATGAGGGACTCTGCCTAACCTGGACTGGGATTTTATTCCAGAGTGAAGGGAGCCTCTGGATTATGAATCTGTCCCTCCAGCATGTCCTATTTATTTCAGTGCTGAGGTTCAAGTCTCTCGAGAACGTAGCTCGATGGGATTTGGATTTTCTGAGGTGCAGCATGTCCATTAATTCTGGGTTGGACATGGCTTTATACGTCAGGCACAGATCGCCTCTGAACAGGCGGTATGCCACTGAGTAGAGCTGGAGTTTCTTTAACCGGGCAGCATATGGCATCTGTTTGAGCCCTTTGATCCTCTTGGTGAGGTACTTTTGGGGTCTTTCCAGTTGCTGCAGGTGTCTGGTAAGGTACATCCCAAAAGGGGCATTGTACTCAATTATGGGCCTGATGAGGGATGAGTAAAGAGGCACAATGACCTCCCTGATCTAGATGTGAATCCCTTCATGATTAGGTGGGCTATATAAAATGTTTTTCTAACCACTTTGGCCACGTGGTTGTCAAATGAGAGATTGCTATCAACTTGGGTCCCCAGGTCCCTAATTACTTCTTCTGTACTTAATGGATTACCACCTATGTGGTAATTTGTGGGCACTTTGTTTTGCCAAAGGGGATGACTATACACTTTTGGCATTTAGCTTGAGGCCATGGCTCTGGCACCAGTTGTCTGTTTCTATGAGGCCCTTTTGGAGGAAGCTTGTGTCAGCTGGAGAGTCGATTATGGCACCCAGTTTGCAGTCATCTGCGAACTTGGTCAGCCACAGTCCTTCCGTGTTGGCCTGTACCTCCGAGAAATATATACCGAACAAGAGAGGTCCCAGGACTGAGCCTTGTGGGACACCACTTGTACCTGGTTTGGAGTCTGACATGGCTCCAGCAATTCTAACCATGTGGGTTCTGTCCTTGAGCCAGTTTGCAATCCATCTAGTGACATAGGAGTTTATATTTAAACTGGTGAGCTTATCTATAATGCCCGAGTGGGGTATTGTATCGAAGGCTTTTGCGAGGTCCAGGTAGGCTGTGTGGACCACCTTCCCCTCGTCAATAGCCTTGGTGACTGTTTCAAAGAAATCAACCAGGTTTAAGAGGCAGGATCTGCCCTTAACAAAGCCAAACTGGGTAGGATCCAGTGTCTGTAGGTCCCCAATATCTAAAATGTGATAGACATTTGGCTGGGTATGCCTACTGAAATTTGGATGACCATATTTACAGTTCTCAAAATACCAGAACTGAATGCATGAATATGGACGAATAAATATACTATTTAAGGTGTTAAGCTATATCTGAGTATTTGTCTAGGAGAATAAACATGCTACCTAAAGTTATGGTATGTTGGAGTATTCCTCTGGAAAAATAAATATACTGTATACGTTTATGATATGTTGGAGTATATCTCCTACTCTGAGTATAGCAATCTCAGTGCTAGCATATATCAATAGCTCAGGTATAACTGCACAACCTCCGCATTACTGTACATAGAAAGGGATGCCCCCCAGCAAAATAATATTTCAAAGGTATAATAACATGCTTTATCATCAAAATTCAGCATTATGTGTCTGAACTGCAGATTATTTTTTGAAGTGTTTGGATTTGTGTCTTGTATTCCTAATAAGGAGTTTTTGGATAGATCCTGATAGGTTATTAACTGCTAATGGTCTGAGGCATTTATGGAGAGTATGGAGGAGGAAATGTTGGTTTAGTGGAAATATAAATTGAAATATAAATTGAGGCTAACAATATAGCACAGGATAGGGATGTAATTAAATCCTCAGGATACTCCACAAATTACGTGTGACTATTGAATGATACAGAGCTGAAGTGTCTACATTTTTATATTAATAATATATAGTCTTGCATGCTCTCTATAATCTTTAAATCTAAACTACACAATGGGAATTTTTGGAGACAAGGTCTCAATAAAAAAATAATGGAGCCTTGTATATGGGATCAGTTTCTGAAGGACATCTATAATCATTGTTGCTGATTGTGACACGAATCAAAATTTACCCAACTTAAAACTTTACAAACTCAAACGTAACTATAACAATGCAGAGCTCCCTCTAAATTTGTAAGTAAGGGGACTATATTCCCATATCTTAAAAAGCTATAAGAAAGAAATGATAGCTAGATCTCAGACCAAAGAGAAGAATGATAATGATTTAAGGAAAACTAAGTATGTTTGTGTGGTGAAGTGTGTGTGTATGTCTGTAAATGCATTAATGAAGATGGAAACAAGTGTGCATAAATGTGTGTGTGTGTGTGTGTGTGTGTGTGTGTGTGTGTGTGTGTGTGTGTGTGTGTGTGTGTGTGTGTGAGTGAGAGTGTGTGTGTGTGTGTGTGTGTGTGTGTGTGTGTGTGTGTGTATGGAGTGAGAATCCTCAGTCTGTGTGCATATATGCGCATGTGTGAGTGTAAGCATTTGTATGGGTGAAAGGGTGAGTGTGTCTGTAAATCGACTGCTAGAAGGGGACTTCTTTTTGTTGATGGGTAGTTACAGGTAATGTTCTACTCTGGTTATGATGTAAATTGCAGCCTTTTTGTAATTTTATTTTAGTAGTGTGGTGAGAACTATGTCCAGATCTGTTAGTTTTGTATTTGCATTAGTTTAGTCTCAGTTACTGATCCATTCTGAGAGTAATGTTTCTGTTTGATTATATATTTGTTATTGCTGTTCTAATTTGCATTTATTTATTTATTTTATATTATTTTTCTTTCATTTTTTTATCCTGATTTTGCTAAATCCATTTATAGGGTCTGATACATCTGGGCATGCCTGTTTTAAATGGTTAGTATTATTGTATATTTTTGTGCATTGATTGTGTATGACTTTTTTTTTCTCGGTGATCTGAATGGGTGGTCTGAATATGCATCTCTTGGCCTAATGTGGTGCATAGTATTTTTGCCTTGTTGATATGAATGGGTCTCTTTTATAATAATCACTTATATGTCTACAATGTTAAATGGAAGACTGGAAATTACATGCTTAAAACAGACATTAATATTTGATGTCATTAATATAGTGGAGATAAATATTATATACACTCTGCACCTGATAAACATTTTAACACACCCTCTACCATTATCCAGCCTTAAGATAAATACATTAATTATTTGTACTACACAGGTATTTGATAAGTCACCTCACAAGTGGTGAAGTCACAAGTATGGTATATAAGAACAAACATTCAAAGTACAAATACAGATTATATTCAGTATGTCAACCCAACATATTTAATTTATTTGACTTTGCTACATTTTGCATGGGGATTTTATTATTAATATTATTTGTAGTAGCAGCAATTAGTATTAGAAGTAGTAGTAGTGGTAACAGTGTTACTATTAGTATTGGCTTTACTTTTATGATCATCATCACCATCACTGTGTTAGTTTATTTGCTGGATTATTAGTACTTAAAATATAAGGGCTAAAAACTTCATGGGACTGTATGGTTAAGCTTCAAGAACCTCACAGAGCAAGATCCAAGTAAGTACTTATGGACATATAGGATCTTTTGAGCAAGTAAACAACTTGGTTCCTGACTACTCCCACTAGAATGTAAACCCAAAACATTCTTAACTATAGATCACAAAAATAGGCAAAAGTAAGAACAGATCTATCGAGTTTATACTACAATGATGCAAAATATTCTTATCAGAGATGTTTTCAGGCTGATAGTGTCACTAAATTTATATATATCCAGTGGCATGATGGCTAAGCATTGAGTAGCTCTGAGTAAATGTTCCAGGAGTTGCACAAATGTAACTAAATTATAGAGCCAGAGAAATACAAACAAAACTTCTAACAGTCCCTTGACCAGTAACAGAACTATGCAATCTCAAGACTCTTTTAGAATTTACAATTTACAATTTATGGCTGGGGTCCACCAGTCTGGTGGACCCCAGCCATAAACAAACTCTACAACAAAATGAGGAAGCTACTACAAGATAGAGCAAAATCCTTAAAAGGTAAGACACCTTTGATCACTATAAGTAAAAAACTAAGAGCTCTCATAAAATCATCCAAAGCAAATTTTGAGAGAAAAATAGCTAAAGACTCAAAAGACAATCATAAGGCCTTCTTTAGCTATGTTAGAAACCTGGGAGGAAACTCCCAGATATGCTCAGAACTAGTTCAAAATGATGTGAAGATTACTGATCCTGCAGACATTGCCAACATACTGGCTGACAGGTTCAGTGCAAACTTCTCACCCCCCCCCCAAAAGGAGAGATATCTATACCAAACAATTGCAGCCCCCCAAACATCTCTAACGCCCAAGTGAGAACTGCTCTCTCCAAAGCAAAAAACACAGCATCCATGGGACCTGATGGTGTCCCCGGCTGTGTGCTCCACGAACTCAACGAGGAATTAAACCCACAGCTAGGACAGCTGTTTAATCATAGTCTCACCTCTGGATACGTACCCAGGGAGTGGCGCACTGCAACTGTGGTCCCACTTCACAAAGGCGGTGCCTCCACCGACCCTGGAAATTACCGGCCCATTAGCTTGACAAGCCTTATCTGCAAAGCCATGGAGAGGATCATAATGGACCTCATAAATGAAGACATAGGGAATTTGCAGACTTTGGATCCAACCCAGTTTGGCTTTGTCAAAGGCAGATCATGCCTTTTAAACTTGGTTGACTTTTTCGAAACAGTCACCAAAGCCATTGATGAGGAAAGGCAGTCCATACAGCCTACCTCGATCTGGCGAAGGCCTTCGATACAATACCCCACTCGGGTATCATTGAAAAACTCATCAGCTTAAATGTTAACCCATACATCATAAGATGGGTTGTAAACTGGCTGAGTGACAGAACCCACAGGGTCAGAGTTGCTGGCGCCATGTCAGACTCAAAGCCTGTCACAAGTGGTGTCCCACAGGGCTCAGTCCTGGGCCCACTCTTGTTTGGCATCTACTTTTCCGAAGTACAAGCAAACACAGGAGGGTTATGGCTGACAAAGTTTGCAGATGACTGCAAACTGGGCGCCATAATCGAAAACACATCTGACACAGATATCCTTCAGAAGGGTCTCACAGAAACGGATAACTGGTGCCAGAGCCATGGCCTAAAGTTAAATGCCAAAAAATGCATAGTCATACCCTTCAGGAAAAACAAGGTTACCCCTAGCTACCATATAGGTGGCAACCCACTGAGCAAAGAAGAAGTTATCAGGGACCTGGGGACCCAGGTTGACAGTAGCCTGTCATTCGACACCCATGTAGCTAAAGTAGTTAGGAAGACCTTCTACATTGCCCACCTTATCATGAAGGGATTCACATCTAGATCAAGGGAGGTCATAGTCTCCCTATACTCATCACTCATCAGACCAATGATTGAGTACAATGCCCCATTCGGAATGTATCTGACCCGACACTTGCAGCAGCTGGAGAGGCCACAAAAGTTCCTCACCAAAAGGATAAAGGGTCTCAAAATCTGTCCTATGCTGCCCGACTGAAAGAACTCCAGCTCTATTCAGTCGCACGCTGCTCAGAGGTGACCTTTGCCTGACATACAAGGCCATGTCAAACCCAGATTTGATGAATATGCTTCACCTCAAAAAATCTAGATCCGTCAGAGCCACAAGGGCGGGAGACTTAAACCTCGACACGACTATTAATAGGACGTGCTGGAGGGATAGATTCATCACCCAAAGACTCCCTATGCTGTGGAACAAAATCCTGGTATATGTGAGGCAGAGCACCTCGCTGGCCTTGTTCAAGAGAAATCTTGACCAATGGATGGGAGATCGCAGATATACCCCAGGGATTACCTCAGTGTCACTACTAGACAGAGGCACAGCAAAATAATGGGTATAGTTCCCCATACTAAAGGGGTGGCGTAAGCCACAAAACTATGGGCTAGGCTTGTAAATGCCCTCGGGCAGATAGCCTAGTATGAACCTATGAACCTATGAACCTATGAACAAGCTCAGAAATGACTCAGCTTTCTTAAATGTAGATCACAAAAACAGGCAAAATTAATAATAGATCCAAGATGTTTATACTGTAAAAATGGGAAACAAATCTTCAACAAATTAATATATATCCAGTTGTATGGTCTTTTTATATTCAGTGTTAAGCACTGCTGTGTAAGGTCTTAACTGAGAGTGAGCAGTAAAAACTGTAATGTGCATCTCAAATGTGAATAGATTAAAAATACAGCTAGAAATGTACATGGAAACATAGAAAATAAAAATGTAATTTAATGGCTTTCAGGAGTTCTGCTAAGCATGGGCCCCTTTGCCTGATTGCTTAACACTTATCAAGAGATTGTATATGAAACTAGTGATAGCCTATGCACACACACACACACACACACACACACACACACACACACACACACACACACACACACACTTCTCTGCTAGACAATTGGTATGACAATGATAATTTATTTTCCTTCAGCAACATTGCTTCCTCATTAAAATGCTGTTGTTCCTTTTGGTTAGTACCGATTTTTTTTTCGGAATGTTTTTATTCATTTTATAACACAATAACTTAACAGTATAGTAACAAGAAAAAACAAATAAACTATATACAATGTCCATAACAATTAAAAAAGCAATGTACATAGGAGAACAGTTAATATTTCTCTAACAAATTAGAAAATTATCCAGGCAAATAAATGATGAGTTAAGTTGTTAGCCCTTGCTTTTATAGTAGCAGTCTCATTCTTACAAATGTATTTCATAAGATGAATAAACTCATCTTTAAAGACAGGAGTAGATTGGGATTTCCAGTTTTTAGTAACAATTTTCCTTGCTATAGAGAGGATAAGACCATAGAAAAATGTTTGTTTTTTTAGAAATCACTTCAGGAACAGGAACATTGAAAATGATAAGGGAGTCAGAAATTATACAGTTGTTATTCCATCTAGCTTTACAAAGATATTTACGGTCTAACCAAAATGGAGAAATTATTTTGTAATTAACAACCATATGTATCCAGTCAGCATCAGGGTGTCCACATCTCCAACATTTCATTTCATCTTTCTTATAAATTATTGTTATTGCTAATCTAGTGGGGTGAAAAAACATCTATGTAAAAATTTCCATGTGTATACATGCTAGAACAGGGAAGATGTGGATTCCTTCACTGACCGTAAACAAAGATTTTTATCTTTTTCTAAAAATACTTATTTATTAACTTCACTTGGATAATTCCAAAAAGAAACATCTGTTTTGCTAAAATCATTTCTGAGAATTTCATAAATAACAGATAACAGAGACATCCACGGTGGTGCAGTGGTAGTGTTGTTGCATCACAGCAAGAGGTTCTCCCATTCAATTCTCGGCTGGAGTGAGGGGAGTGCCTTCTGTGTGGAGTCTGCATGTCCTCCCCGCGGTTGGGTGGGTGTTCGAAAGACATGCGTAAATGGGCGTGCCTTCATTGAAGGTTGAATGTCGAGCTGGTACCTAGGCGTTCGTCAAAATCTACTGCTAATCATTAGCGGACCGGAGTTCCGCTGTGGCGACCCCTAACTGGGAAAACCCGAAAGACAACAACAACAGATATGTATGATGTGTTCTTGGGTGAGCTATTAATAATTGTTGAGATAAAATCCAAGATTTTTAATTTGCTCTTATTGTATGCCTCTGATGAGGGTACAAGCTTAGTATGTATAAAATACTTACAAGATTGGAAGTCCAGCCAATTGCAATTTTGCAAACTATATCTACTGATCAAATAGTCTGCAGAACTTATTTTATTAGCTGAGAGAAATTGATTCCAATATAATATAATATATAATAGGTCACCCTTCTTAAATTCTAACATTTTCTGAGTATCAAAATATATCAAACATTCATTTGTGTAGGCAATAGGAAACATAATTAATAAATGTTTAATTAATTTATTAGAAAACATAAGGTTTTTAAACAACAGCAATATTTGGTTTGTAAGAGGTGTAAGAACAAGTTTTGACCTTTCACTTTGAATGTATATTTTTAACCTCCATATAAAGGTGTTTGTATGTATTTGAGTATATGGTTCAAGCAATGTCCTATTACTATTAAGAAGTAAGATTTCATGCATTGATTTCCAGTATGATGTATAAGAAGTATTATTACAAAGCAACACTATGTTAATAAATGTGGAGTTTAAATAAAAATCAATATTTGGAAACCCTATACCTTCTTCATCCCAGCTTGTGGTGTGCCAGAGAAGAGAAATTCTTGTTTTTTGGGATACCAAAGGAAGTGGAGTAATAAGTTATTGATTTGCTGTTTAATTTTGACAGATGGGGGAATTATAAGAGCATGGCTAACACATAATATTTTAGGTAACAGTATCATTTTGATTAAAGTCATTCTGTCTTCATATCTGAATAAGAGTCTGTTCCAACTGTCAATTAGCCTAGTAATTGCATTTATATGTTGTTGGTAATTAGATGTGAGTGCTTTTTTATAATTAGATTCAATGCAGAACAATAATTATGTGTTTGCACTTTCTGTGTAATAGGTAGCATTACTATCAGTTGTCTCTGTCCTATTAATAATTAAATACATACATCAATGAATTAATAATTTAACCATCTGACAAACAAATAGTTGGGCTGAGGCCAAGGCTTCATGAAAAGCAGAAAATAAATATATGAACAGTTAAAGGATGGAGAAAGTCTTCTTCTTTTGGCTGATCCTGTTAGGGGTCGCCACAGCAAATCATCTGTTTCCAGATGCCAGTTGCCCAGATAAATGGGATGGGTTACATCAGGAAGGACATCTGGTGTAAAATATTTGCCAGGTTACATATGCGGATGATACAAAATGATGGAGAAAGTATGTTCCACAAAGTCTGAGAAACTTTAATTGCATGTGTGGACAGTAATTATTTACAAGTCACAATAAACAGGACAATTTAACAATGTAATAAAGCAGATAGTATGTAAGATAGAATTTTACCTTGACATGGTAATGAAATGGCCACCACACCAGCTACCTATATTAAAGTAAACTACAGAGTAGTTTAGTCATTTAGAATAAAACTGCTGACGTGTGCTGATAATTTTTATATATACGTAGTTCATACAAGTTAGAAGCATTTGAATAGAATGTTCCTTAATCGTATTAAGCACACTGAATTAAAATGTATGTACATGTTTAGTTAAGGTGGGTCTATAAATGTCTCTAAGAAAAAGAAAATACATCTTTTTCAGGAATTAAAAGATCCATTCCAATTTTGTTTCTGTCTAGATTCATTCATCTCCAAAATTAATAGCTGACATTAGGTTTTAAAATGTATTCAGACTTTTCATTTAAGGATTAACGATGCTTGCAGTTGTGTATGCTGGTAGGCTGCCAAGATGTTTGATGTAACGAATATTAGTTGTGATTAAAATGTCAGTCCATCAGGAAAATGAAAATAAATGTCTGCATTTAAGTTTTTTGTATGTTAAAGTACAGCAGAGCTGTCCATGGCTCAGCACATAAGGTTCATAGGTTCATACTAGGCTATCTGCACTAGGGCATTTATAAGCCTAGCCAGAATGTGTTTGGCTTTCGCCACCCATTTTAAATTTATTTTGCTATGCCCTTTTTCGAGGTTAGTATACTGTGCTTCTGTCTAACAGTGACACAGAAGTGATACCCAGGGTAAACCTACGATCTCCCATCCACTCATCAAGATTCCTCTTGAAGAGAGTCAATGAGGGACTCTGCCTAACCTGGACTGGGATTTTATTCCAGAGTGAAGGGAGCCTCTGGGTTATGAATCTGTCCCTCCAGCATGTCCTATTTATTTCAGTGCTGAGGTTCAAGTCTCTCGAGCGTGTAGCTTGATGGGATTTGGATTTTCTGAGGTGCAGCATGTCCATTAATTCCGGGTTGGACATGGCTTTATACATCAGGCACAGATCGCCTCTGAACAGGCGGTATGCCACTGTGTAGAGCTGGAGTTTCTTTAACCAGGCAGCATATGGCATCTGTTTGAGCCCATTGATCCTCTTGGTGAGGTACTTTTGGGGTCTTTCCAGTTGCTGCAGGTGTCTGGTAAGGTACATCCCAAAAGGAGCATTGTACTCAATTATGGGCCTGATGAGGGATGAGTAAAGAGGCACGATGACCTCCCCTGATCTAGTTGTGAATCCCTTCATGATTAGATAGATATTTGCCCTTTTGGTGGGGAGTGGGGGGAGAAGTTTGCGCTGAACCTGTCAGCTAGGATGTTGGCAATGTTTGTGGGTTCAGTGTATTTTTTGTCATTTTGGACTAATTCTGAGCATATCTGGGAATTACCACCCAGGTTCCTAACATAACTAAAGAAAGCCTTGTGATTATCCTTAGTGTCCTGTGCAATTTTTCTCTCGAAGCTGGCCTTAGACAATTTTATGAGTGCCCGTAGTTTTTTGCTAATACTGATCAGTGATGCCTTCCCTTTTTGGGATTTTGCTCTATCATTTAGTAGCTTCCTCCTTCTATTGTATAGTTTGTTTATGGCTGGGGTCCACCAGACAGGACATCTGCCTTTGGAGGATTGGGTCTTGGTTTTATTTGGGATCGCATGATCCATGCATTCCTGAAGGTGTTCATAGAATGTGTTTATAAAGGATTCTGCGGTCTGGGCCATATTTTCCACAGGCCCGGGGGCTTTGAAGGATTCCACCTCGGTTTTGAGGGGTGTGAAATTTGCTTTAGAGAAGTTTTTCATTGTGGTTTTCTGGGCAGGGGGTGGGGTCAGGATGTGAATATCCAGTGAGATTAGTTTATGGTCTGATCTTACCAGTGAGGGATACACTTCTGGTCTGGAGCATAGGTTCCCCATGTTGGTGATGATCAGGTCCAGTATGCTTTCCCCTCTTGTGGGAGTGGTAACAAGTTGTTCCATAGCATTTGAGTTTATAAATTCTAGGAACCTTTGGACTAGGGTGTTGGAGCTAGAGTAATACTCCCAGTCTATGTTTGGGTAGTTGAAGTCGCCCAATATAATGGTGTTTGGAGAGACCTTCATATTTTCCAGTGTTCTCAGAAAGGCCGAGTGGGGTTCCTGGGTTTGGGAGGGTGGTCTGTAGCAGGCTATAAACTGGAAGGCAGTTTTACCCACTGCTAGTTGCACATGGATAGTCTCTGATGCTTCGTGTTTTGCCACCAACCTGGAGGTGTGGGTATCTTTGATGAATATCGATACTCCCCCTCCTTTTGTGGCTCGGTCCAAGTTTTGGGGACGAAAAGCATGGTATGAGGTATAACCTAGTAGTGCTGGGGTGCTCTCGGGAGCCCTGAACCAGGTTTCTGTTACTGCACAGATATCGATGTTCTCCATGCTAAGGAGAGTTTCGAGTGCGTGCATCTTGAGGTTTAGACTTCTGGCATTGAGTAGCATTACTCTTAGTTTCTTATCCCTTGTGATACCTATGGAGGTGGGTTTGTCTTTTGAGCCTTGCCTAACTAAGGCACTATGGGGGTAGCAAGAGCCTTTGCCAATATCCGAAAGCCCAGGGGTGACAGGTGCAAGCCATCCCTAGCGAAGCATCGTGGCTTGTCGAGCATATCATCCCAAGCTGACAGGCATTGGATCCCCTTTGAATGACACCAGTACTTAAGCCAATTGTTGAAAGTGATCATCTTGTCTTCATATTGTGGCATCATTCTTGGTGAGGGTAAGATGCTACTCAAGGTCAGGGTCATACCGGCCTGGGCTACATGCTCAGAGAGCTCCTTTATGTCTCTTTTCATGTAGTCCAGGGAGGTACGTCTCAGGTCATTCACACCAGCATGGACAATGACTGAGTCATATTTGTACTTGCCTTGGAGTGACCTGAGTGCTTGTGTTATGTGGCAGATCCTAGTGCCCGACAGGCTGCTCACCGTGACCCTCTCCTTATCCAGCCTGGTGAGCGGGACGCCAGTGTGCCTGACGATAGAGTCACCTATTACAAGTGTATCAGGTGTGTTGTTTAGTCTTAAGCGCTGTGACTGTTCAGCACACTGGCTTTGTGAGATATGTGTTGCATGTGTTTTGTTTTGGGTTAGCGGTTGCTTGGGTGTCTGCTTTGGAGGTCTCTGCTGCTTAGGCAGATCTTTATTTAGAGCCTCCAAGTATGTTTTTGTGTGATTATGTGTTTGGTTTGCTGTCGTGGTAGGTCTATGTGAGACTGGAATTGAAGTGAGTGTGGTTTCCTTCTCCTCCTGACTGGTTATGCCAGTACTGAGTTGAGAGAGCTTAGCCTCCGGTTTGGCTATATGGTTGCATCTCTCACATGTGTTGGAATTTGTTGGGAGGAGGAGAGGGTTGTCTGTGTACATGAGGCAGTTGTAACATTGCCTCAAGATTCCCAGATTCACCAGCTGGACCGGAGAGGAGATTGACAACTGACCTTTGGACATGCTAGAATAATATTGGGAATTCCTTAATAATTGAAAACAAGGGCCAGTGGGGAGTGAGGGTGTAGTGCTTTTAATTTTTAGTGCTGACTTATATAATTGCTTTAGCGAGCAAGTGCCAGGTAACTTAAGTGCAATGTGTTACAGGTAACTTAAATGCAAAAACGACAAACAGTAACTTTCTTTCAAGTGAAACAAGGCAATAAGTACAATAAGTAATGCAGATATCACTATTGATCCACAGAAGCGCTGAGAAGCCGCGTATTAGGTGGAATTAGCGTTCCAGGGAAATAACAAGCATATAAACAAAGCTAGATTCAGCAGGCCTGGATCTAGTCTATGCTACAGCAAACAAGGTGTACCAATTTCAGTAAGATACAGTTCAAATATTCAGGCACTATAAACCTTTAACCAGAAATTCCCAGCTCAGAAGGGCAGAGTCCAGCCTCTTCTCCCACAAGAGTGCAGACCACGAACCTTCTTAATGTAAAATAACTGGCCTGAAGCCCAAGTGCTTAAACCAGAACTAATACACTTTAAGAATAACAGACACTGGTCTCTCAATCAGCAGTTCCCAACTTAGAAGGATGAAAGCTACCTGTCCTGCCACGACAGTGCATGCCACAAACCTTCCTAATGTAAAACAACTGGTCTGAAGCCCAAGTGATTAATCCAAAAGACTTAGAATGATAGCTACACTTTAATCAAGTTACTACCAAGCAGTAATAAATACAATTGAATACTTTAGAGAATGCCTGGATTAGTGCTCAAGTTACACAAACAAAGCTAGATCCAGCAGGCCCAAATCCAGTCTATGCGACAGCAAACAAGGAGCACCAACTTCAGTAAGAAGCAGTTCAGATATGCATGCACTATAAGCCTTTAACCAGAAATTCCCAGCTCAGAAGGGCAGAGTCCAGCCTCTCCACCCACAAGAGTGCAGACCACGAACCCTCTTAATGTAAAATAACTGGCCTGAAAGCCCAAGTGCTTAAACCAGAATTAATACACTTTTAGAATAACAGACACTGAGCCCTCAATCAGCAGTTCCCAACCTAGAAGGATGTAAGCTACCTGTTCTGCCACTACAGTGCAGACCACAAACTCTCTCAGTGCAAAACAACTGGTCCAAAGCCCAAGTGTTTAAACCAAAAGGCTTAGAATGAGTTACACCAAGCAGTAATAAATACAATTGAGTACTTTTAAGATGATGCAAAAGTAAAATAAAGTAGGTAGAAACACAAGTACAGTACAGTACACAAGTACAGTAAATAACCTACTCACCATTGTTACTTGAAGATCACATGACTGACTTTGGACTTAATTAACACACCACATGCTTGGATTAATATTCCAGTGCTGCACACCTGAAAGTGCCATCCTTCAGGTGAAACATTAAACCAAGGTCTCATCTGCTTGAGTTGGTGCCACCTCAGGTAGACGTAAAAGGTCCCACAGCACTCACTGAAAAAGCAGGGGTATTTTATTTACAAAAAATCTTTACAGCACTGTATTACAAATACATACCAAACATATACAGTAATAGTGATACATGCATACATATATAAATAAATACATTTAAATACATAACCCCATCCTGTTTTCAAAACCTACACTTTACATTTGTCAATACATCCATTCATTTCCCATTTCTTATTATACAATTCCTTATACCCAACTTTCCACATGAAGTATACATATGAAAATATGACTGTCTCACCTGTCTGTTGCTTCTCATTCACATCATATCCTCCATATAGTATCATAGGTGTGTACTAGGCTAATGCTACTGGGATCTTTATAAACATAGCCATACAACCCAAGTGTATCCCATGTGTTATTGTGCCTTGCAGGTTATTTTAAAGGGTCTATGTTGGTTTGGGCATGATTTATCAACTGTCTCTGTCCATCAGAGACATAGGTGTCAGACCATGGGTAATTTCTCATCCACTGCATCAGTGTGCCCTTGAATAGGTTTAGGGAAGGGCTCTGCTTCATATTTTGCAAGGCCTCTTCCATTGAATGAAGGTTCTCTGAGATACATACCTGTCCCTCAACGTATCATATTTAAGTCACAGGCAAACTTTGAATCCTTATATCTAGTAGTTCTGGTGTTGTTTGCGTTGTGGATATGCAAAAAGTAAATTAGAGCTGGATCCAATGATACCTCGTATGCCAGGCATAAATCCCCTGTCAGCAGTCTGTAGGAAACAGACTATAGAGATACGGCTTACAGGTGATCTGCATAAGACAGTATGCTTACACTCTGTACTCATTTTGTGAGGAACCTCTGTAGTCATTCTAGTTGTTGCATGTGCCTGGACAGATACATACAGAAATGGGCATTATACTCAATCATGGGTATGAAGATGGCTGAGTTCAGTGACATGTTGACATTCTTGGACCTAGATGCCATGTCCTTACTTATAAGTTGAAAAAGACATGTTACTATTTACATGACACCCCGAATTCCTGACTACGATGTCTACTTTTAAGGGTATTTTACCAATGAGGTAGTTTCCCTGGTGGTCAGCTTTCCAAAAGGTATTATTCTGCAATTCTTGGAATTGAGTTTTAAGCTGTGGCTTTGGTACCAGTCATTTTTCTGTGTTAGACCTTCCTGTAAGATGTTAGTACCTTGAGGGGGTTTCTGTGATTGTTCCCAGTCTGTAATCTTCTCCACACTTGGTGAGCCAGAGGTCCTTGACATTGGCCTTGACTTCCAAAGAACAGATAAAAAAGAGGACCGGACATAGCACAGAGCCCTGGAATTTTGCCACTGGTGGCTAGCCTCTTTGCGGGGTTGGTCTCTCCAATCCTAACTTCCAGGGTCCTGTCTGTGAACCAGCTGGCTATCCGGTAGGTTAGATAGAGGTTTATGCCTAATTCCATGAGTTTGTTTACAAGGCCGGAGTGGTGTGTTGTATCACATGACTTAGGTAGCTCAAGGTCATCAGTATACACTGTTTTCCCATCATCCATTGCCTTGGTGACCTTCTCAAAGAAGTCTGCCAGGTTCAGTAGTCATGACCTGCCTTTGATGAAACCAGGGTTTCCTATGTCATAGCTATTAATTTCCATGATAATTCTTTCCATGCCTTTGCATATCTACAGATATGTATAATCATATTTACCATCAAGAAAAGTAAATTATCATTTTCCATTTTGTTTTGCATTTTGCTTTACCCTCCCCATTCATTTTTCCTTTTTCTCTTTTACAACAACAACTACTGAATTTGTTATAGCAGCATCTTCTTCCGCACCCTTTCTTTAGTCTTCAAACACTCAAGTCTGTTTTCTCCAGATGCACATGCAATACCTTTAACATTTTCTTAAGTTGTATTCATGTTTTCTTATTCAACAACATTTCTTTCACCTTTAGATTCAGCTTCCCATCCAGAAATATTATTAATCTCCAACTGACATTGCTTGTCTTTCAGAAATAATAGGCGTGCCATTTGGGTCATATCATTTCTTTTCATGCTACTGTCCCCTCCTCCTTATTAGAATTATGTTGAAAGTGTCCTTCTTCCAAATAACTTCAGAATGTCCCTATGTACCATATTGACTTGTACTTCTCTTATCCCAGACACTTATTAAATATTGTTTATTTTCACAAAAGGAATACTTTTTCTGTTGTCACCCACATAGCTCACAGTACCAATTTTCCATTCATATTATTACACATCAGATATGCTTTATATTATTTTCTACAATACTTAAAGTAATTTCCAATAGCCATTCTCCTGCCAAAAAGTCCATTTTACACACAACTGTATGTGTGTATGCCTTTAGTATTTGCTCAGAAGCCCTGAAAGACTTCTTTCATTTCAGTCTGCAGCTTCACCAGCTCAAAACTGTATGGTTATTTCTTCCTATTCATCATAGGTTCATAGGTAGGTACTAGGCTATTGGCCTTGGGGCCTATACAACCCAGCCAAAAAGGTACCCTGCACATACATTTCTAAAAACAAATTAATTCCACGCCTACAAATCCTTTTTGCTTTGTATCAACCCATTATTTATTTAATGTATTTGTTTATTTAAGTATTTAACTATATGTTTATTTATTTATTTTTTAACAACTGAAAAGTCTATAAACACAATGTTTAATTTCCTAAACAAGCCAGAGAACACATTTCTGGGCTTTAACATTCTGGTGTGCAACTAATTTAACCTAAATTACATACCCGTGTTTTGTAAGATCCGTCTTACTTGTTGTTCTCATAACTGGTCTCTAGTTTCATATGCTGCTGTGTTTTCTTTTCACATTTAATGATAGCTGCAAGATAAGAACAAGCACAGTTTGTTTATCAGTGTGTTTACTGATCTTCATGCTTTTTCTCATTTCTCTGGCTCCTGTGACATGCACTCATTCTGCTCATTCTATGCATGCACTCCCACAGGTTCTTTATCACTAATATCAATATGAAAAATGACGTTTTTCTCAACAAGGGTATCTCTCCATGAACAATTCCTGTGTTATTAAACCCTCCATCCACCAAAATGGCAGCGATGATGATCAGAGGCTCCAGTGATTCACCCGACTCAACAGATTAGTGTTTTCTCTTTGGTCTCCTCCGTGTTGGTGCATCACCCAAATCCTTCTTTCACTTAACAAAAACTAGGAGAAGTTCCACAGTCAATGAGTACTACAATAGACTTCTACTGAAACAGGCTACGGGTCTAGTGGGACTAATGTAAATAAATAAAAATAAATAAAAAAATCATGCTGTTTGTGAGACAAATAGTTTTAACCATCGTCTCTTAAATCATTTATTTTTCTTGCCCTATATTCTGAATATAGATATCAGATGAAAGTTCATTCCAGCTATCTGACCTAATTTTATTAAAAGCCCTATTGCCAGTGTGAAATACGATCTAGTCAATGTGAAAGCATCATACTCATCAACATCATCATCAGCCCCCCTTCCCATTTTTTTCTACATGGGATCGAAGCACTGTATTAACTGTCGCCAACTTCCTCGATTCAGTGCCACACTCCTGCCTATCATATAAATGCATCATATTCATGTAGGATAAATAGGCTCTCTGAAAATGTGTTCAGGATTCCTAGACATGTTATATAGTATGCAGCATGCCATTTCATATGAAGCAGACATTAAGGGGCATATTGTGATTCGTAGGCCAATGTAGCACAAGAGGGTAACAGAGAAAGCTAAACAGGAATACGTATATGCAAATTGCCATAAAATGTCACACACACAAAGGTGCATGGTGAAATTAAGACATAACAAAATGAAAAAATATGCTTATGAAAGAAAGTCACAATTCAAGTCATAAGTTGCAGAAGGCACATAGTAAGTTGTACATCAGTATAAAAGCAAAAAAGTGCACAGGAAATTGTACAACTACACACAGCAAATATATTTTAAGAAATAACAGCATTTATTACCCAGAAGCAGTGTTACATCATACGATCTGTATAAACATTCTGTATGAATTGCTAATTTGTTGTATATCCCACTGAGACACAAAAGGGTTGGAGCATTTGGACAGTTAGGTTCAGTCCAGTAGGTATGATACCTGTGCCTTCATCTTCATATCGGGATACTATGAATACCTCCCCATCTATTAGGTATGCTGTACTAGGAGACCCCAGTGGCTCAACATTTTGCAGTCAAGCTGCTTGGTTAACTGCTGGTCCCACGGTATCTTGTCACTGACATGCTCTGACATTGCTGCATATTACAGATCATTCCTCTCACACTATTGACGTCATGCACCCGTCTCCCACGTATGGTTACATACAGGGTGATCAGCACCTTTTGCCCTAACAGGAACCGCTCATCAGTCATAAGATCCTGTACCTGAACTTCATTCCAAGGTAAGCTGAAACTGTCCAGCCTACTTTGAGGCCCTAATGTCACCTGTGTACATAATACATATAACTATAGCCAGATGACTGCTGTGGCCAATAGACTAACAATTACAAATGTTGGGTGTATGCTGAAGTGTACATAATAGTACAGGTTGGGACAGAGATGGGGATCCAGTAGTTACCAGAGAAATACTATTAATTTACACCAAGATGCAACTCAAAGCACTTTCCCCCATATTTATACCCACTAAAGCTTCAGAGAAAATCAGCAGAACATTGTTATTTTCATAACTAGCAAGCTTCCTTGCATGCTTTGCCTATACCCCGTTACTTAATAACCCCACAGTCACACAAAAATTAGGAAAAATGGAAAACATCCCTTAAGGGTGAAACACACCTCACGCAAATGTGAGCTTATAGTACGGATGGCATACTGCAAAAAAAATAAAAATTCCAGGAGCTGATGATTCAGGGAGTTTGTCTCAGGTGCTATCTTTACAGTAATATACATCTGAAAAGATATAGATGTCTGAACTATCACAGGTATGCTGTTAGTAGAGTGATATTCCACTAAGACATCACACATCATTACATATATATATAAATATATAGTAATACAGTGCAATGGTTCTTTGAGCAGAGTGCATAGAGGACTATTCTGATGATTTGTTTTGATGTTCTCTGAGTAAATGCCCCTTTAAAGGTCTCACAAGGAACCTTTGGCATTTGCAGAAAGTGTCAGTAACTGATGGATATTAAGCAGAGTTTGGGTAACCACAGTCAGATCTGAGGGAGATACAGAGGATTCTGAAAGTGTAAAGAGAGACTGCAGGCCTAAAGCATCAGAACTGGACAAAAGATATTTTACCAAGAACTGTACATCAGCAGAAAACAGGGTGCCTTACTGCCCAGATATGAATAGATTCAGAGTTTTTATGCAGCACCAGAGTTGTTAAAGACAATCTTTCGGCATTTTCTCCTTAGATCACAGATGCTGCTGCTGTGCATATAGATTATTCAGTACCCACAATACAGATACTGTTTTTAGCCATTCTATACTCCACTGGAGCTGCACATATCTGTAGCAAATGTATCACAGTATTCAGACTACTGTACTTCCTCAGGGAAATCCCTTCACTGAAAGCTACTTTTCTCGCCATCAGTTTGCTTTAAGTAGTTTGGTTACTGCTGCTCTTGATGCTTTTTATTGCATGTTTTAGCGCTCAGAATGGCAGCACATCTGCAAGAGCCAGAAATATATAACAGTTTCATATTATGTATGCATATGTGGCACCTTTCTCTGAATGTTTATGGATTACTACATTTCAGTAATTCATGTAGGTGACATGAAATTCAACTATTTTCCACCATTTACATCTGATGTGCCGAGGCTGTAGTTACATCCAGAATGCCTGCACATGTACAAAAATTGCACTTTGAAGCAACTTTATTTTGCAAAGTTTGTAATTCACAGATTATATTTCCTGCATGAATCATGAACTACCATTTTGTTGCTCATGACTATGCAATGATTTTTAGAGATGGTTTGTGTCAATGTCTGCTTGGCCCATGGAGAGCACCTGCCAGCTATGATAAGTACAATGGAACTGTACTCTATATGTTGCACAGTCACGTGTGTCCACTAAGGGATACACATGCTGATACTACCTGGCAGAAATCCTTTTGTCACTGCCACAAAGATCCAAGAGACCAGTACACAGGCACTAGTATGATGACCTGCGGCACCTCAACCTAGATGATGTCTGACCGTGTGATGAAGAAGTTAGCCAGGCATGCTTAAATAGTAGAGCAAGAGCTTTGCATTAGAAAGTTTTCAATGTGCACTTTCAAAATGTGTTGTGACTGTAATTCAGAGCAATATTCAAGATAATGGCTGTTCCTCCTGACAGATAACAGGCCATGCCAAGTGGGCTACTTTTACATACTGAATCTAAGTAGTGGGTGTTGGCAGTGGCAGTGGCATATTTATGACCATAACACTGCTGCACTTAGGCTAGTCTCCATAGACATTCTGTTGTGAGTCTATGGGACCATATCAGGCTTCTGTTATTTAACAGTTTTAGGACTGTAGGTTTGTACTGTAGTTCAGCAAGTGTCATCTACATTTCCATCAGACTGCAGATTTGTCTTTTTTCTTTTTCCAGCACATAGAAAGTGAGAGTCCAATGGTTTTGGATGTCGCAAAAGACTTGTGGCAAGGCTGGATTAATCTGAGTATTCTGTATTGAAATATATGTATTGCATTATTTGTAGGACATTGTCACTTATGGCAACTATCCCTTCATCTCTTTCTTTTATAGGTCAAGAGGGTCATGAGGATCTGTAGGCATATCTTCTGATGCCCTCTTTTGTTCTGGGCAAAGCTGGCATGGTTGAAAGTGTTGGGAGTGCCTTACCAGAGTGGGATTTAGTCCTTTCCCTGGAAGGTAGCCCAACTCTACTACCTGTTGTGGGTCAGCATCACTGTAGAAGCTGGTTTAAGTGATGATTAATAGGGTTGTGACCCATTGGATAGCCAGTATGGAATACCTTCTGGAACAAATTGCAGATCTGCTTTTACCAGCGGAATCATTTCAATGGATAATCAGATGAAGTTCCGTCCCCTTCATTCAGTGAACCTGACCTAACGGTTGACTACAAAAAAAGTTCCTGTAGGCCATTTTGTAACCTGTACCACACATCATCCCATCCCACATGTATTGTGCTCCAATCCCATCCTTTATACATTATCCAGTCTTCCCCATCACCATCTATCTGCCCTCTGTATGTCTATGTCCAGGCCATGTCTACTCCTAGTGTATCCACATCCATCCCAGTTTGATTGTATTGTTTTCTGTTTGTTCATTTACTCCTGATCAACATCCCCCTCATCTTTCTTTCCCTTATTTCTCTGACACCCTTCACTTCATCCTTGCTTTCCATATTTATAAAATGGTGCATCTATCCCCACAAACACGAGTCCTGCCTTCCCCCACCCACTCTTTTATATCAGTTTTTGTTTTTAGTGTAGTACTGCCTACTAAATTTCCACATGTCCTAATTTTCTATACTGTATTTCCATCCCTTTAATGAAAACAATATCTGGCCACCTTTTTGGCCACCAAGCAACAGGTGTTTATACTATGTTACAAATAACTGCCATTCCCCACATTCTGCTACACGAGTCATCTCTTACTTTCTGCTACAGCTATGCGATGGTGTCTGTACTACACAATAAATATCTTGCAAGGTAAAGCAAGCTGGTGCTTGGCCATTGTAGTCAACAGCCTTGCTTTTCTGAATATGCATGGCTGTACTTATTTATGGTCAGACTGCAATTTGGCCGACTTGCTCTGCTTCCTTTTTCTGAGTGGATCTGGCTGCCCCAATATGCACTGAACTCATATTTGGTTATTTAGGTATGCTTTTCACTCCTGCATATCACCACTGTGCTGTACAGCCTTACTCATGTGTGGAAGTCATCACTACGAATGCTGGATAGAGTCGTGGCCAAAGTAGAGGACAGTGTAGAAGAATCCCCAGATGGTTGGACCAATAACGCCAAAGGTCAAGAGTTGAAGTGCCATCTATATATAAACAGAGTAACGCTGACCTTTAATGCTTTACCGTTAATACTTTTGGAGAAATTAACAAACCAGTCCTTCAGACAGTAGTATTTCCAGTAGGTGCACTTCACATTTTGTCACTTTTCAACATTGTGTCCATCTTTTTAATAATTTTGGCTTAAAAGAAAAATAAATATGATTACCAAGACTTCTCATCAAAGAATTATCATCTCTGGCACACCCTCACTTGCCAGGAGTACATTATAATAAATGTGGAGGAAGTAACTTTGTTAAACCTGAGGTTTGGGATCCACTAAGCCTCCCCATACCCATATGGTTTAGATGTTATTTGGTGATTATCTTAATAAAAATCAGGAGTAAATAAAGAAATAAATTCAGTCTTGTGTTTTCTTTTTCAAAGAAAACACAATTGTTAAACATTTAATCTTTAAAGATGAGAAAATAGTAGTTTCCAGTAAAATGAGTGGAAAATTAGTATTTTATTTTATGTTGAATTTATTAACCAGGCAAGAGCACTGATGCCAGTGGACCTATTTCAGTCTCAGCCTAGAGTAAACACAATAGGTACATGATATTATATAGAGTCAATGACAAAATGCAATATATACATATATTATATACAAAGTGAACAGATATTATATACAAAGTGAATATCATAGCTGGCTTCAGGGTATAAGTGCAACAGATACATTACATTATATACAGAGTGATTGACAAAACACAATATTTACATGAGGAGTGTAAATCAGAGATGCCGTGCTATAAGAATCACAGTGAAAAGCAGAGTTAGAGCAGTGTACATGGAGGGAAGAAGGGCATGAAGCTATTAAATTATATGACCAGAGGAATAGCAGTTGCATTTTCATAGACTCTTGAAATGTGCTTTTATTTTAATTGGAAAAATGGGGCAAGAAGAATGATCTTTAAGAGAATAAGGAGATATTCCAACAGTTTGGATCCAATGACTAAAAAAGCATGGTCTGAGCAGTGATGTCTAGTCTGAGGTGTTTGGAGGAGAGAACCTGAGTGGTCCTCTCCTAGAGACACTACAGTGTTAATGGTGCAGCAGGTAGCACACTCACCTTTGGTGCAGAAGACTACTGTTCTATTCCCTCAAAATGAAGATGGGTTGCTGATACTGCAGTACAAAATAAGGGGGTGTTGCACTCCTAACTGTGTCCTGGTTGGGAGGTTTGAATAATGGTTATGGTGTTTACCTTAAAGACACAAGGTGCAGGGTTTGATTCTTACATGGGGCAATTGGCTGGACTTGGCTCACAACAGCAGTTAGCACAATCTATTAACTTATGAACCTATAAATACAAATGCTTGCAAAGATATATCCTATCTGGGAATAATGCCTGCCTCCCTATCCTTCCAAAAACATACAGTTGTGTATTAAACTTAAAACAACAGTATATATTCAAATAAATTCCTGCTGCAGGAGCATAAGCTATATGGGTCATATCCTGACTAAGATACAATAGCCAATCAGCTTACAAAGTGGAAGGGCATCCTCCATGCACCCAGGCCATTGGAAGGTCAAACATAGCAAGAAGAAAATATGAGGTCTGTGTGCCAACTGAAGAAAGGAGATAAGAGCCTTGATAGTTGTCAGTGCTAGGTACACACAATCAATGTCCTCACCCTGGTAAAAATTAATCATACAAAAAATAACGAGGGGGGGGGGTGGGTGGTGGTGCTAATGCAGCGGTGATCTGTTCGACCATCTATGCTCATACTTAGATCACTGCTCCAATTGCCTAAGCCATATGAGTAGAATACCAAAGCTTGTAAGGGCTAAGATGAGGAAGGAGGAGGGTCCAGAAGTCCCTGGAGAATGGTCCTAACAAAACCTGCGCTAGACCTGGAGAAGGGGTCTAGTTTGTAGTAGTTTTAACAGTATATACAGAGGGCCATGTGGCTACCACTAAAATTCTTTTAGAGTCCAACCCTTTCCAAAAAGCCACTGAAGAAACCAAGATCCTAGTAGGATATGCCTTGACCTTGAATGGAATTGACTTGTTATGGTGGGAATAACAAAAGGAAACAACATGGGGCAACCATTTGAAAAGTCTACTTTGACACTGGTTATCATTTTTCCTTGCCTTCATAAGAAATAGATAACTTATTGGAATTTCTGAAGGTTTTAGTTCTGTTAAGATGGTATCTGAAATTTCTGTGGCTATCCAGTATATGAAGAATCCTTTCCCTTCAATTTTAGGATTTGGAAGGAAGACAGGGAGATAGATAGCTTGGTTCAAAGTAAACTCAGATATCACTTTAGGCAAAAATGTTATCTTTGCTGAAAGTGAGATACGCGTGACCCACTGTAAGAGTGTGCAACCTAAACAATCTTCTTGCAGAAGTCATAGCGCTCTGCAACAATGTTTTCCATGTTAAGAACCTGACATCAGCCTGATGAGCTGGTTCAAATGGAACAAGTGTTATTGTTTCCAGACTAAAATTAAGAACCCAAGGAAGATCCACCTGCTTTCTAAGTGGACAGGTATGCAGAACCCCTTTCAAATGCAGCTTGAAACTGAAGTGCTTTGTAAGAGGTGGACCCATGGGCAGACATGGTGAAATGGCTGAAAGATTAACCTTGATAGGACAACAAGAAAGACTAGAGGATAATAGCTCACACAAATATTGTAAAACCAGAGAAATTATAGGTTTAAAAGGGTCTTTCCATCTGAAAAAATGACAATGCATTTGCTTGCAAAGAGTCCTGGGGCAGACCTTTTCCAGTTGTTTGTTGTGAATGGAGGCAAACAGATCCATGTATCTATCTATCTACATTTATTACTGCCAACATCTCTTTGATGGTTATGTCTCTTGATCTGTCTTTTTCTTCTGAAGTCCCTGCACTTTTACCCCCAAAGACACAGCCCCCCCTCAAGAATGTTGGGGGCATCTGTTACAGAATGTAGTTGCTGGAGAGGAGTATAGGAGACTGGATTTGGATAAAACTGATCTCTCCACCAAAGCCATTCTCTTTTTAAAAATATTCAGAACTGGAATTTGAAAAGTCGAGGGCTGTTGATGTTGTGGCCATACATATTTTAGATACCACTGAATGTTTCTCATGTGCAGTCTGGCTAAAGGAATGCTATGAATCTTAAAATTCTGAGACATAACCTTGCTAAAATTCTCAACTGAATGGAAAAGCTCAAGGATAGATTTAGATATAGCTCTACTTTTTCTTGTGAGAGAAAAGCTGTTTGAAGGGATGTATCCAGGAGACTCCCCACAAATACAGTTCAATTGGATGGAATAAGACATGATTTATAAATGTTTTTCCTGGGAACCCAGTCTGCAAAGAAGATCAATTATCCAAGTGAAAGATTCCTGACACTTTGTAAAAGACACTGCAAAGATAAGCAAGTCATCTAAGTAAGGAACAAATGTGAATACCTTGCAATCTGCAATAAGCTGTCACTGGAACTAGACATTTTATAAACACTCTTGGAAGAGCAGATAACACCAATGCTAATGAAGAGAACTGAAAGTGTAAACCAGTCACAGAACATCTTAAGAAATTATTGAAATCTGTGGCTATTGAAATAATATGGTAAGCATGTTTTAAATCTAGTTACCAAAAAACTGAAAGGGGAAATAAGAGGTAGCAGATTGTGAAGGAATAGCATTTTACATTTTTGGAACTTTCACATACTGGTTGAGAAAGGAAAGATCTAGGACTGGTCTCATAAGAAATAACTGATTAGAATTTTTAAAGGTTTTAGTTCAGTTATGATAGTATCTGAGATGTCTGTGGATATCCAGGGTATGAATAACCCTTTCTCCATCATTTTTAGGTTGTAGGAAGACAACTGGAAGATGAGTAGCTCAGCTCAAAGTAAACTAAGATACCACTTTAGGCATAAATGAAGGATTCATTCTTAAAGCAATGTTATCGTTGTTGAAAATGAGATAAGGTTGACCAACCACAACAGCATACAACCCAGACATTCTTGCAGAAGTCAGAGCAATTCTATTTTTTTCGTAACAGAAACTTCCTTGAATAAAAAACTTTCCCTGAAAGACAGAGTGGGACAGGTTTTATTATCTATTGATCCAGCAGATGCTGAATGACAGGATTTAATAAAGTGTGATCTGGTGAATGAGGGGAACACCCGACATGAGGAATAAGAGACTCCCACTGCCATCTGCACCCCTGATGGAGGACCCTTTTGTCTGAGATAATCTGTTGCCAAAGAGACAAATGGAGAGCCAGATTTTGTGGAATAATCAAAGGACTGTCAGAGTGGGAGGGGGTTACAGTTTGTAGATAGGCATTCAGATGTGTTGCACTACCCTTGTTTCCGGGAGGCTCCCTCATTGTTTTTAGAACCTCATTGTCATTGTGTTTGAACATCTGTTAAAATTTAGATGGCGGAGTCTGCTTATTTTGCTTTTTATTAAAGGATCCAGAATTAAGGATGAAACCTTTAACAGATTTGGAGAAGGAAGGCTGAAAAATCTCTGTCACCGCTTGAATCAGATTTCTTCTCTCGTTACCTTTTTTCAGGACCTCAGCAGCAGATGGTCCAAATACAACCTTCCTGTTAAGGGGAGAGTTCAAAATGTCAGCTTTTACATCTTCAAGTAAATTTTGAAAACATAACCATGCAGATCCTCTCATAAAAAGACCCAGTTGCTGCTGCTCTGGAAGAGGCATAAGCTGAGTCGTAGGAATACTTCAAAGAATGTTTGGTTATGTGAGAAACAGAAGCAATAGCAGGACTTAGAGAAGATTTACCCTCAGATGAAGGAAATGCAGCAGCCATGTTCCTCACATTCTCAAAGGAAACAAGCAAAAATGTTACCATGTGAGCTTGACAATTAAGAATTCTAAAATGATTGGCAGGAGAACCTTTTAAAAGCTTTCTCATCCTTGTCAGAGTCTGAGGAAATATCATTTACTAGATGTTTACCTGCAGAAACAGATGACAAGGAAATCACTGCAGGGTTAGAGTGGGATTAGAAAATATGTATTTGTAAGATTGAGAAACCTTACAGTCTATCTGCCTTCTTACTGTCAAGCATTTTGCAGGTTGTAATAAAAACTTCCTCTAAACCTGGAAAACAGGAGAAACAGCACTAAGCTGAGAAAATTCCTATTGTAATAAATCATAATATTTTTTCAAAGAAACTGGAAAGTCGTTTTGTTCCTGCAGAAAATTTTAATTAATTCTAGATGGTTTCAGAAAACTAAAATTCTTCATAGGGAAAATCAGAAGAAATATTCTCCAAAGATTCAGAATCTGTTGCCAGAGGAGAAATAACTAAATTTGTTTCCTGCAATTCTATTTTCTGTTCCTTATACTGGGAATCTTCAGAAACAATTCTCTAACCAGTAGGACTAGAATATGAAGGGTTATGAAGGGCTAAGCCCAATAAATATTCCATGGTTAGGGCAACAGATATAGGGGAAGGTAAATACTTATCTTTCAGTTTATTTTTTTTTATCTGGAATATCCATAGAAGCAGCCCAGCATATGTCATCTGTCTGCCAGGCAAAGAAACATTACCTCCTCTTTCCTCTGAGACTGACAGAAGTTCATAGGTTCATAGGTTGGTACTAGGCTATCGGTCCTAGGGCCTATACAAGCCTAGCCATAACAATTCCCTGGCTATTTCTTCCCACGGTTTTTACTTCCCTATACCCCTGTCTAGAAGGGTGACTGACGTGATCCACCAGGATGAATTTCCTATCTCCCATTCAATCATCAAGGTTCCTTTTGAAGAGGGCCAAAGAGGTGCTCTGCTTGACATGTATGGGCAGTCTGTTCCAGAGTCTGGGGTGTCTCTGGGTCAGGAACCTATCCCTCCAGCATGTTTTGTTCATTGTGCTGCAAGGTTTGGATCCCTGGAAAGTGTGTCTCTGAGGGATTGGGATTTCTTTAAGTGTAGCATGTCCAACAGTTCTGGGTTTGACATGGCCTTGTATGTTAAGCAGAGATCGCCTCTGAGTAGATGATATGCAATAGAGTATAGGTGGAGTTTTTTTAGACGGTCAACATAGAGCATCTGCTTTAGGCCTGTGATACTTTTAGTGAGGTATTTCTGCGGCCTTTCTAGTTGTTGCAGATGTCTTGAGAGGTACATACCAAATGGGGAATTGTATTCTATAATGGGTCTAATGAAGGATGAGTACAGTGAGACAATGACCTCCTTTTTTCTGGATGAAAAACCCTTGGTAATGACGTGTGCCACATAGAAGGATTTCCTGACTGTTATGGCGATGTGGTTATCGAAGATGAGACCACTTTCCACCTGTGTTCCTAAGTCTCTTATCACACTTTTGGTGTTTAGTGTACTGCCACCTATGTGGTAATTCATGGGTACATGTTTTTTCCCAAAGGGGATAACTATACATTTATTGGCATTAAGCTTGAGCCCATCGCTCTGGCACCAAGCATCTGTTTCTGTAAGGCCCTTTTGTAGAAGATTCACATAATTTGGGAATTCAATAATGGCTCCCAGTTTGCAGACATCTGTGAACTTTGTTAGCCAGAGTCCCTTAGTGTTGGCCTGTAATTCAGAGAAGTAGATGCAAACAGGAGTGGTCCCAGGACTGAACCCTGAGGTACTCCACTTGTCACTTGTCTGGAGCTGGATTTGGAGTCACCTACTTTTACAGTGTGGGTTCTGTCAGTAAGCCAGTTGGCAACCCATCGAGTGATGTAGGGATTAATGCCCAGTCTAATAAGTTTATCTATGATTCCAGAGTGGTCGATGGTGTCCAAGGCCTTGGTAAGGTCCATCCAGATAGGCTGTGTGGACCACCCTACCCTTGTCCATGGCTCTGGAGACTGATTTGAAGATGTCAGTCAGGTTTAGGAGACAAAATTGGCCCTTCACGAACCCGAACTGAGTGGGGTCCAGTGTTTGAAGGTTGCCAATGTCTGTTTATAAGTTCCATGATAAGTTCCATGATAATACATTCCATGGCCTTGCAAATCAGGCTCATCAGACTGATGGGCCAGTAGATCCCGGGATCCAAGATGGATCCCCCCTTGTGGAGTGGGATAACTGTAGCTGTGTGCCACTCAGTGGGCATGGAGCCTGAGGTGAGGCTATGATTAAACATGACACTTAGGTGAGGTGCCAGTTCATTTTGTAGTTCATGTAGTACACAACCTGGGATGTTGTCTGGTCCCATGGATGCTGTATTCTTAGCTTTGGAGAGTGCGTTTTTTACCTGTGTGGCCATTATTACTGGAATTTGGCAATCTTTCGGTATTGAGATGGGCCCTTTAGGGGATGGGAAGGTGAAGTTTGCACTGAATAAATTTGCCAGGATATTGGCATTCTGTTGTATCTCAGAGCAGATCTGAGCATTGCCATTTAGATTCTTGACATAGCTATAGAATGCCTTGTGGTTGTCGTTGGAATCTTTGGCAATTTTATTTTCGCAACTAGCTTTGTTGGATTTTATGAGGGATCTCAGCTTCTTACTGAGGCTGGTAAAGGAGTTTTTTGCATCCTGGAATTTTCCTCTTTTCTGCAACAGTTTCATTCTTTTGTTTGTTTATGGCAAGGGACCACCAGATTGGCTTCCTTTTTTGGGAGGAGATTGTCTTGGTTCTATTGGGGGTGGCATGATTCGTACATGAGTGGATGTGCTCGTGCAGTGCCTTAGCGTAGGATTCAGCAGTCAAACTTTCAGTTCCTGTCTGCATGGATGTCATGAAGTTTGTCACTTCTGACTTGAGTAGCATGAAGTTGGCTTTGGAGAAGTTTTTTTTTACAGAGGTTTCCTTACTGGAGGGTGGGGTTGGGATGTGGATGTCAAGGGTGATTAGCTCATGGTCAGACCTGACCAATCAGGGGGGTGACCATAGGTGTGGAGCATCGATTTCCCATGTTGGTAATGACCAGGTCTAGGATATTCGTGCCCCTGGTGGGACTAAGGATTAGTTGATCCAGCGCATTGGAATTTATGAATTCCAAGAACCGTTGGGCAAAGGTGTTGGTGGCAGGGTAGTTGAAATCACCCAGTATTAGGGTGTTTGGTTGTATCTTAATATTTTCCAGTATGTTTAGAAAGGTGTAGTGAGAATCTTGGGGTATAGTGTGGGATCTGTAGCAAGCTACAATTTGGATTGCAGTCTTACCTAGTGTTAGTTGCACCTGACGAATTTCAGACGCATTGTGTTGGGCAGCTAGCCTGGTGGTGTGAATATCCTTGGTGAATATGGACACTCCTCCACCTTTAGAGTTTTGGTCTTGGTTTGGTGGCTGAAAAGTGTACGAGTTGTAGCCTGGTATTGCAGGGGTGCTCTCTGGAGCCTTGAACCAGGTCTCAGTTACTGCACAGATATCGATGTTCTCCATTTTTAGGAGTGCCTCGAGAGAGTGCATTTTGAGGTTTAGACTTCTAGCATTGAGTAGCATTACCTTTAGATTTATTATGCTTGTACCTGTTATGGTGTATGTAGCTATCCCATGCACACAGAGAACAATCCAGCAACCACAATGGACATGTGCAACTCATGGTCTACAGTAGCTGAAGGGAGTACATCTGAGGAAACCAGGGAAAAAGATAAGTGGTCTGAGGAACCTGAAATGGTCATTACAGGGTCACAGATCTGAGGATGAGACAAGGAAGCAGCCTGATGAACTTACAAAGGCTGTCCAGAATTTTATTTCTTGTGCAGAGAGGAAGAAAGACCCAAGGAACCAGTAAACTGTTCCAGGCTGAAGCCAAGAATGAAGCTTAAAATATGGCTAGCGATGTCATCAATAATTGTTAAAGGGCAAGTGTCAAAAATGTATTGTTTTCACAAAAATTGCAAAGTGACAAGCACATAATGCACTTGTCTCAGCCCTTAAAGTAATTTATAAAATTATTATCAATAAAAAGTAAAGCAAACATGAAAAAGTCAAATGTTTACACTTAAAACAGTAAAAAGAAACACACTGCTTCAGCTGACAAGAATGTCTCATGTTAGTCCTCAAAACAGTAAAACCTTTCAAAAATCAATCATATCTTTAACAAAAGTAGTGTTCGTCATAAAAAAATTAAATGTAAAAGTTTTTTTCCCCAAAGAACATTTATCTGCCTATCAATGGAGACATACTAGTGAACTACAGATCCTCAAGAGCCCTTAAGAGGAATACTCTTTGGCAGCAGGAAAGCTCTGAAGGGGTTGCTGCTCAGACCTCTGTTTTTTTTTCCTGCTATGATTGTGCTTCTATTTGTTTGGGCACATGGAAAGTGGTCTTAAGCTTTAGAAGCTGGCCAACTGTTATATCCTAGGTAGGATTTAACAAATATAGCTTAGACTGCAGCAGTGATCTAATGATGAGCCGATAGAGTTATGTTTTGTGTACCCATCTGGTGTTAGATAAAAGTAAAAGAATAATTGGAAACAGGTGTACATTATTTAGCTGAGGGTCAAAAGGAAGAAACTACAACATCCTCATAAAACACACACATGGACAGGTGATACATGCAGAGAATTAAGAGCTATAAGATGTCTATATTACCCACAGTGCACCTGTCTCAATGATATATTACTGTCACACGCATCCTGCCTAGACTGCCAAAGACAACCACTTGTTCTGCACAATGCTGATGTCTGACTATGATGTAAAGTGAAATAATTTATGGACAACTTGCTACTTTTAGATACTATGAACCCCCTTCCTCACACAAACACTTATTTTAATCTACAGAAATGCCTTATACCCATTGATTGCAGCCACTTTATTGAGTCTGCACACTTCAACAGTCTGATTGTGCTAAATAATACTCTGACTGGGATCAAAAAATCCATCATGTTTTAGAAACGCTGGCCCAAGCCTTCTGTATAGACCACCTTATTCCATATTTGCTGTAGACAGAGAATCCACCACGCTATCTCCAAAATTCTGAGGGAAAAAAAATCCCACAGGACATCAGATCAAATACTTCCCTTACTGATTTCAAGAAAACTTGGGAAAAGAAGCACATCAAAGACTCCTTTCAATGTCTATGCTTTGACAACCATGTGTAATCCAAAATGCACAAAACCATAGAGTCATTCATCCACACATTCTGAACTAATGGCTATAACTCAAACACACACACACACACTTAGGTTCATAGGTGAATACTAGGGTAACTGTCCTGAAGGGCCATTTTAAGCCTAGCTATTAGTCCATGGTCAGAATCAAACCCTGGACCTTGTGTTTATTAGGTGAAGACCTTAACCATTGTGCCAAACCCACCCCATTTCCTTTCCCCTACCTACATATCACATCTTATATATCTACTACTGTCACTCTCACCGGCAGTTGCAATCGCTAACTCCCCCTTCACTCTTACTATTTTCACCTGCTTGTAAGTACTCTAAGCTACTTTTTTCCCCACACTTTTACATCCCTGTCCACTTGTTCCGAGACTTTCTTATCTCTCTTCTACAGATTAGCATTCCTCTCCAGAAAATCAAGAAAACCAACTAAAAGTCCATGCAAGAACCATTGTTTATTGAAATGCTGTTAAGTGCTTTTGTCCTTTAGCAATTTGGACTTCATCAAAATTGAATCAACAAGTTATCAGCAACCTCATTAAATAGGAAAAAAATGATGTAAAGTTTGATCAGAACCAGGTCACATGATCAACACATGATAAATACAAAAAATGGATATATAATAGATATAAGCGTTGTCGCCTCACAGTAAGACGCTGTCCGGTTAGATTCTCAGCTAGAGCGTCTTCTGCATGGAGATATGAGTGAATGGGCGTACCTTCTTTGAAGGTTGTGTGTCAGGGCTGGTAACTCGACACGTAAAATTCAACTACCAATCATTAGTGGACTGGAGTTCCGCTGTGGAGTCCCCTATCCGGGAAAAGCCGAAAGACACAAACAAACTGCAAAATAATACAAACTGCAAAAATCTGACACATGATTAAATTAATAAAACATGTTTAACTTAAGGGTAGGCTGAACTGAGCTTTAAAACACTCAGTATGGAAATATGGATTTTTTTAGTATCTCAAATATAACTGGGATAGTAGGGTCCTGTTTTTTTTAAAAATCAAACTCTTTGGCATGGATAATAAATCATTCATGCATAATCAATTGATACATATACCATAAAAATTGCACATATTCATTCTTAGAAACAATAGAACAGACATTTTCATTTATCAACAACCATTTCATTGCCTCTATACAGTCAGCGGTATCTTGGTTCCTTTGACTGCAATACTTTTGGTATTATAGATACATCACACTGTACCTAACTTGTGAATGCTTTTATGTGGGGAAAACAGAAAAGGCATTACAGCGTTGTATATACAAACATGCTTATGACATAAAAATGAAAGACAAAAACTGCTCTTAGTAAGCATGCTACGGTATGTCAGAACTTTAACAATATCTTATTTTTTATGCTAAAAAAATGTCATAGGTAGGTACTAGGCTATTGGCCCAAGGGCCTATATAAGCCTAGCCAAAAAGGTACCCTGGCTTTCCCCACCCAAGAAAATTATTTTCCTGTGCCCCTGTCAAGCAGAGCCACAGACGTGATCCCCGGATGAAATTTCCTATTTTCCATCCAATCATCAAGATTTTTCTTGAAGAGTGCTAATGAGGAGCTCTGTTTGACATAGATAGGTAGTC